>NC_090657.1:39995374-40295374 GCF_040937935.1 Hyperolius riggenbachi | reverse complement strand
GCAATGCTGGGAAATGCTCCTGCAGTCAGCCACTCACATAACCATCCTCACGGGGCCAAATCGGAGGGAAAAATAAACTGGAGAGATCATTGGCCAAGGGGCGGGACAAAGGCTGAGGCTGGGTTGCAGTAACTGGCTGGCTAAACTGAGGGGCGGGACTGTCTCATACAGCAGGGAACTCATATTGCAACATGTTGTGGGCGGGGCTTGGCACAAGCATCAGCCTACAGCTATCACTATGGGCTGAGGCTGAGCCTGTCACAATAAATTCCACTGCCCCCTTGGCCAATCACTGGCAGTGGGTGTGGATTTGCAGTCAAAAGGAGGGAGATTGGAAAAAGCTTGAATAGCGCTGCCTCCTGCACTTGACTTGTTTGAAATGAATTCTTTTGACATGAAATCCCACAGCTTGCTGCCTGTCTCCCCTGTACCTGCCATCTTATGCCTGCTCCAGCAGGGCCAGCAGCAGAAGCTAGCCTCATGCCTCAGCAAGCTGTTACCAGGCAGAAGTGAGCAGTTGAGAGTGTTTGAGAGGCATTTCACTGCCTATCAGCAGTCCGTGGAAAGGAGGCCTAACTAGCTGAGCTCACATACTCTCTGTCAGGGAGAGGGACACAGTGTGCATGCACAACCGCAGCAGCACACCACACCCAGCCAGCATACAGCCAGGAGCAGAACCCATCACACAGCCACCAGCAGCTGCCTCCCCCGGTCACACAGTAGCTCCAGCTGTCCCCCATCACACAGCAGCCGCATCTGCCCTTCCATCACGCAGACACAGCTGCCCCATCCTGCAGCAGCAGCCCCCCATCACACAGGGAGATGTGGGGAGAGGCAGTGTGTAGCAGGGAGTGGAGAGCTGAGTTTAAAAGTGTAGGTAAGTGGCCAACTGCATTAGGACTGGGCTCTGTGTCAGCTAGCTTAGCACAGCAAGAGCAGCCACCAACACAGCTTAAAGGGATACCTGAGGTGAGAGGTATATGGAGGCTGCCATATTTATTTCCTTTTAAGCAATACCAGTTTCCTGGCTATCCAGCCAATCCCCTGCTTGTAATATTTTTAGCTATAGACCCTGAACAAGCTTGCAGGACGTCAGGTGGTTCTGAGTGTTCTAACAAGATTAGCTGCATGCTTGTTTCTGGTGTGATTCATGCATTACTGCAACTAAATAGACCAGCAGGACTGCCAGGCAACTGGCATTTTTTAAAAGGAAATGCATATGGCAGCCTCCATATCTCTTTTGTTACAGTTGTCCTTTAAATGATATATGGGAGGCAAATTAAAAAGGAGCGTTAAAGGGAACCCAAGGTGAGGGATATGGTGGCTGACATGTTTGTTCCCTTTTAAATCAGATTTGCCTGGCTGTCCTGCTGATCCTCTGCCTCTAATGCTGGGTACACACGTTGAGATTTCCCGCTCGATTTGCGGGATCGAACTAATCGATTCGATTTCAAACATGCTTGATTGGATTTTGATCTTTTTTATGTTAAGTATGCAAAATCGATGGCAGGAACGATCGAAATCCGATCGAGCATGTTTAAAATAATCAAATCGAACCGTGAATCTCAACGTGTGTACCCAGCATTATACTTTCAGCCGTAGACCCTGAACAAGCAAATGCTGATCAGATGTCTATGACAAATCTGACAGGATTAGCTGCATGCTTGTTCTGTGTGTGATTTACACCCAACTGACCAGAATTCTCAGTAGGACTGCCAGGCACAGGCAACTGGTATTGTTTAATAGGAAATACATGTCAGCTTCCATAGGTCTCACACCTTGGCTTCCTTTTATATCAGGGATTTATCTACATCCCAGTAAGTAGCTGATGCCCCCTTTCCCACAAGCAATATTTACCTTTTCTCAAATAGATTAGGAGGGTCTGTATGGTGGATATTGATGTCCTGACAGTTTGCTGTCTTTCTATTCTATGGAAACAGCGCTCAACAACCAACATATTACATATAAGTAATATGTGGGTTGTTGAGCGCTGTTTCCATAGAATAGAAATTTTGTACGTAGTGTGACACACACAATTGAAAAATAGCGATCCGACCAGACAGAGATTTATTAAGATTTATCAATATTTAGAATATCTATTGAGGAGCGCACTGATCAAATATAGAGTTTGCTGTCTTTGACCCTCATTGCATTGTGGGAAATTGTGGCTTTTTCCAACCAGCGAGCAATATCTTTCTCTGTGCATAGAACTCAGTAATGAACATTCCGTGCCGATCACCTGGCAGAACTAAAGATGTCACTCACCACCAGGGATGTATTTCAAAATGTAAATCAGGGAGAGGAAAGATCTTACAATGGGAAACCACTTGCTAAATAATCGATAGATGAATATCGTAAACCATAAGTAATGATGTTGTCATTTTCACTATAGTTCCCACTTTAAATCAGTTTAGCGTTACTTACCTGGAGCCTCCTCCAGGACTAGAAGTCTTGTGTAGTCCTCGCTGCAGTTCTGCTGCCACCCATTCTTCCTTTGTCCCCCTCAGCAGTGGCTTCTGTACAAGCACGGGTGTGTGTGTGCAATGCTGAGTTCTCATGCCTGGGAGCATTCTGCACAAGCGCAGTACTACTGCGCAGAACACTCCCAGCCACAGGCGCATGAGCGTTGCATGCACCCATGCATGTGCAGAAGCCAGTGACCACTATGGAGTGGACAACAGAAGAATGGGTGACAACACAACTGCTGCGAGGGACACAGACTTCTAGGAGCTGCAGGAAGCCCAAGGGAAGTAAAGCTGCATTGTGCTCTATTCATAAAAAATTTGTGGCGAAAAAACTCCTGGAGGGAAAATACCGCAGTGGTATTTTAGACTTCTGGGTGGTCATTCATAAAAATGTTGGCAGCTGCGATGCAAGTGCGGAGATCTCCCACTGAAGGCTGGCGGTAAGCTGTTGGAAGGCATGCGGAAACACTTACGCTGGCAGAGTCCCTCCGTGCGCTGCTCTCTCTGGGAGGTCTGTCCCATTCACTTGTATGTAATCCGCAAAATCAGAGGAAGCGGTATTTCCCGTCCACATACCGCTTCCTCTAATCTTTATGAATTGCCATTTTGTTACTTTTTTCTAGATAAATCTAGAAAAACACTGGAGAAGGCAGAAATTTCTCGCTCTGCTGGGGGATTGTAGATTTTCATGCGGGAGCAGCTTTTATGAATGCCCACTTTGCTAAATGGTCGGGAAAGTTCGCTGTTTTGAGCGGAAAACTTGCGTTAACGGTTTATGAATAGAGCCCATCGTTTTCATTTGCCTCATGTTTCCTTTAAGTGTACCTGTAGAATTTTTGTACCAAACTGAACCTCTTTTATAAGGGAGATTTGGAACTTGGTATGCTAATAGGGGTTGGGGAGCACCATTTCTTACCTGGGGGCTGCTTGTGTAGCCGCTTGTTCCTGTGATGATTGCCAGCTGCAGCTTGCCTCCCCGTGGTGCTCCTGGATAGTGCTTACGTAGCATGAACTAATTCCTGCAGGGCAACCGCTTTGCGGTATTGGTTTTAACCCTGTAAACTTTGGCATGCAAAAGCAAATGCTTATTTGCATGAGCTATGTCTCGTGAATAGCCAATTAGGCTAAATTTGCAAAGCCAGATTTGTCAGGTGTTACTTGGTTTGATGCACACATAAAAATTCTCTATGAAGTGTAGCAGGGCAGCAGGCAGGGTGCAGTGTGTGTGACTCAGAGGTTTTCCAGACTGTGCCGCCTGTCATCCCTTTAGATGTGCTGGAGCCACCAGGGTCTTCTATGTGCTAAAATACAAATATGCACATCTAAAGGGATGCTGGCAGAGTTGTAGCTTGTCTCTGCATTGATACACTGAAAGTCCCACCTGCATACCTATTGCATCCAATTAGCATGAGAAGCAGGCTGTGTGGCTCTCCCTATTGGCTGCCAGGTTCTCCCCAAAGGCTGTCTGTTATGCCTAGTACACACTAGCAATTTTGATGGATCAATCATTGGTCAATTTTACCACCTCCATGTAGTATGACCATTTACCTATATAATCTGCATAGAAATGAAAATCTGTTTGGCCCTCATACTACATGGAGGTGGTAAAATTGACCAATGATTGATCCATCAAAATTGCTAGTGTGTACTAGGCTTTAAGTTACTGCACAGAGACAGCATGAGGAGAACAGGTTGTCAGCTGCTGTGGGCTGGAGAAAATTACCAAACGCTTTTGTCCTGTAAATTAAGTGTGCAAATCATTGTGAATTGACATCTACCGGCGTAATTACGGCATAAGTCGGTAATTTACCTCACTAGTCGGGAACTGTTTTTTTTTTTTTTTGTGAGGTAACAAGATTAGTTAGTTGTAATTTGGGAAGGTGATCAGAGATTTTGAGCATTAACGAATGCGATAGAGCCCATTGTACTTTAAAGTAGGGATGATCCATGAAAGTAAGTTCATGCAGACTTGTCTAAATGTTTATGCAAATATATGCAGCTTGAAAATCAATGGAACCTGTGTGGGACTTGACTGGTCAAATTTCAAGCTGAATATATTTGCATGCAAACTTACATATCCTGAGCTGTAGAGCCGAAGTCAGTTGAAGCAATTTTGGTACCTGGAATTGTTGGTTTCACTAAACGGAGTCAGAGTTGGATGATTTTTGTAGCTACTCCACAGCTCTGCATAAATCTGGATGAACTCTAATATTTGCATCTTATTGATCATCCCTACTTT
The DNA here is from genome assembly GCF_040937935.1 of Hyperolius riggenbachi. NCBI lineage: Eukaryota > Metazoa > Chordata > Amphibia > Anura > Hyperoliidae > Hyperolius > Hyperolius riggenbachi. The sequence continues at coordinate 40,290,670 of NC_090657.1, read as the reverse complement.
AACGTGTACAAGCATTTATACTTGGCTCCTCCTCCAGCCCCCTGTGGGCTCCCTCGCCATCCTCCAGGGCTGCGCCATTCCTCTGCTGGCTGGCCTGGTTTAAAGGACAACTGTAGTGAGTGGTTATATGGAGGCTGCCATATTTATTTATGGTACTTATCCGTTAGCCGGGCGCATCCTCTAGGTGGCGACAAAACTCCACCAGAGTTACATCTTTCCCTACTATCCATGTCGGCCTGGAGGGGGAATAGTAATTAGCGCCACCTGCCGGATGCGCCCGGCTAACGGATAAGTACCTTATTTATTTTTAAACAATACCACTTGCCTGGCAGCCCTGCTGATCTATTTGGCTGCAGTAGTGTCTGAATCACGCCAGAAACAAGCACACAGCTAATCTTGTCAGATCTGACAATTCTGTCAAACACCTGATCTACTACATGCTTGTTCAGGTTCAGTGGCTAACAGTATTAGGGCCCTTTTCCACTATTGCGGTGCGGAATCGCCGGTAAATCACCCCTGACAAAATCGCACGCGGATGCTATTTTACATTCGTTTTTTGTTTTCGCATGTGATTTCCCATAAGTTATGGTATATGCGATTTTTAACCATGTCACTGCCTGTGTTAATTTACATTAGTTTCTATGCGAAATCTCATATGAAATTGCGGGAAAACCCGCATGCCAAAAACGGACGCAATTTCCCTATTCAATGCATTGCGTGCGATTCGCGTAGCGGTGTGCGGGATGCGAAATCTGACAGAAAAACGTACAGCAATTCTGACAAGTGGAAACAGGCCCATCCACTTGTATTGGCTATGCGAATCTGCAATAGTGGAAATGGGCCCTTAGAGGCAGAATAGCCAGGCAACCTGTATTGTGTATAAGGAAGTAAATATGTTAGCCTCCATATACCTCTCACTACAGTTGTCCTTTAAGGGAACCTTAACTGAGAGGGATATGGATGTTTCCTTTTAAACAATACCAGTTGCTTGGCACTCCTGATCTCTTTCACTGCAGTAGTGGCTGAATCACACACCTGAAACAAGCATGCAGCTAATCCAGTCTGACTTCAGTCAAAGCACCTGATCTGCATGTCTGTTCAGGGGCTGTGGCTAAAAGTATTAGGCTAGATTCACAGTGGGACGTTGCGTTTTGCTGCAAACTTACAACGCAACATGCCTAAAAAGTCGCAACTCATCGTTACCGTCGCATACAGCAGATACAGTAAAAAAATACAGGCAATGAAAAGTGTTTCCAAGTCATTACTGAGCATGTGCAAACAGTCCAACGCAGCTAATAACGTGTATAATGCACTGCATGCAGTACTTTCACTTAACATGCAGCGTTACACACCAACGCAACGTGTGCACTATGAACGGCACATTGAGTCTTCATTGCAGTGAGGTATTCTGCGTTAAAGGGGAACTGAAGAGAGAGGTGCATGGAGGCTGCCATGTTTTATTTTAAGCAATGCCAGTTGCCTGGCAGCCCTGCTGATCCTCTGCCTCTAATACTATTAGCCATAGGCCCTGAACAAGCATGCAGCAGATCAGGTGTTTCAGACCTTAAAGTCAGATCGGACAAGACTAGCTGCATGCTTGTTTCTGGTGTTATTCAGATACTACTGCAGAGACATAGAGCAGCAGGGCTGCCAGGCAACTGGTATTGATTAAAAGGATATAAATATGGCAGCCTCCGTATACCTCTTACTTCAGTTCCCCTTTAAATGCTATTTTAATGTGCCACTTTAATGTCCCACTGTGAACTTAACCTTCGAGACACAGGATCAGCAGGGGAGTCGGGTAATTGGTATTATTTTTAAAAGAAAAATCCATATACTTCTCAGTTTAGGTTCCCTTTAAAGCTGTGACTGGGCTCAGTCATGTTCCCCTGTGTATACCTGACTGTGTGCAGCCCCAATGGTGCTTCTGTGGCCGGTTGTCTGCGCAGAATACTCCTAGCCACAGGAGTGCAGCCACGGATGCTCACAGTCATGCATTTGCAGAACTTCCAGACTACCGAGCTGGACAGTGGATAAATGGATGGGACTGGGAGGATGGTGAGGAAGCCCACGGCCTACAGGGGGCTGGAGAAAGCACCCAGGTAGCTATAAATGCTTGCAGTCTGGAAGTCTTGGGTTTCCTTTAGGACAGACAGGAGGTTGAACTGTGTGCTTGTTGGGCAGTTCAGTGTCCCGTCTGCTGCCTGCCAGTTGGTATGGGTCAGCCATCCTGCAGCACAGTAGGTCACACAGCATAGCATCACCAGGTCAGTTGGTCACTCAGCCAGCTGACACAACACAGTCCGCATCACCAGCTCATTAAGCCAGGTAGCACAGTTCCACAAGCTTGTTAAGCCAGCACTGCTCCCATCATTGCCAGTCCAGCCAACACAACATCACCAGCAGGCCAGCCGAGCACAACACCCAGGCCAACACAGAAGCTCTGCCATTATTGTAAAATGCTGCCTGTTTATGGTATTTCTATGTGGGAACACGTGTCCCAGCTTGACTCTGGTCTGGTGCCCCAGATCTCCCAGGGCCCTAGAAATGCCCCTGGTCAATGAAATGTTAACAATTTTCTTTTGATTTAAATTTTATATTTATTGTAGCAATTTTTTGCTGCTAATGCTGCATACACACTTGAGATAAAAGTCTTTGGAAAAGGCAAGATCACAGACCAATTTTACCCCCATCAATGTAGTAGGAGAGCCATACCTTCACAGTCTATTCTATGGAGCTGCACTCCCCATCAGATAGAAATCTTTGCAAGATGCTGCACACAAAGATGCTGTACACATTGAAAAGCTCATTATCTGCAAAAGATCTTTTCCTTCAATAGATCCATTCCTGCAAAATGCATTCATAGTCTATGAGATCTGCAGATCATCATACACACCTTGTTTAACAGACCTTCATCTGCATATCTGGCAATCATCTGCAGATCTGAAAATCCATCCTGGTGGATCTGATCTGCAGATGATCTGCAGATGATTGCCTGTTAAACAAGGTGTGTATGAGGATCTGCAGATCTCATAGACTATGAATGCATTTTGCAGGAATGGATCTTTTGCAGGAAGAGATCTTTTGCAGATAATGATATTTTGAATGTGTACAGCATCTTTGTGTGCAGCATCTTGCAAAGATTTCTATCTGATGGGGAGTGCAGCTCCATAGAATAGACTGTGAAGGTATGGCTCTCCTACTACATTGATGGGGGTAAAATTGGTCTGTGATCTTGCCTTTTCCAAAGACTTTTATCTCAAGTGTGTATGCAGCATTAGAATTTGACCATTAAAATATAGCCAGTATTTTTTATAGAGTCCCTGACTAGGGATCAGCGATGAAATGCAAATGATAGCAATCTGGTGAAGTATTATACAAAATATACATGCAAATGTATGCATCTTGAAAATGGACAATCACCATAGCAGGATTTATCTGGCCAATTTCCAAGCTATATATATTAGCATATAAAATTGCATGATCCTGCATCAACTTGTTAGCATTTGCATCTGATTGATCCTCCCTACTACTGCGTTGTCGGAGTTCCCTCCTCCTGCACACAGGTGGTCTTAGTTCTAACTATGAGGGCCACTTCCTCTTGTGCGGTGCGGAATCGCCACGGATCCCTTGCTGACGAAATCGCATGCGGGTGAATTTCCGCCTGCATATATTACAGTAATTTCGCATGCGATTTTGCATAGGTTAGTAGTGATGTGATTTTAATCATGTCACTGCCTGTGTGATTTAACATTACTTTCTATGCAAAATCACATGTGAAATTGCAGTAAAATACGTATGCCAAAACCGCATGCGATTTCCCTATGAAATACATTAGCGGCGATTCGCAAAGCGGTGTGCGGGATGCAAATTCTGATGGCTCTGCCGTGCAGATTTCTCCCGCACAGAAAAATGCTCAGGATTACTGCCAAGTGGAAACAGGGCCATCCACTTGTATTGGCTATGCAAATCCGCATGCGGATTTCGCGATAGTGGAAACGGGCCTTAAAGGGGAACTTCAGCCTAAACAAACATACTGTCATTAAGTTACATTAGTTATGTTAATTAGAATAGATGGGTAATATAATTTTTTACCCACCCTTTTTTAAAAGAACAGGCAAATGTTTGTGATTCATGGGGGCTGCCATCTTTTTGGTTGAAAGGAGGTGACAAGGAGCAGGAGACACAGTTCCAAATGTCCTGTGTCCTAATAACCCCTACCAGCTGCATACGCTAGGCTTCAAATGTCAAATTCAAAATGTCAAAAAAAAAATTTGCACCAAAAAATTTGCACCAAAACAGCAGAACGAGAGCAACAACATCAGAAATCCCATCATGCTTTGCACAGCATCAGGGAAAAAAAGCCCGGGCAGTTTTCTTCTGTGCAGCTAAAAATAAGGCTTGGATAAGAGAAACAAAGTTCTGATGCTGTGAAACTGTTTAAGAAACACCAGACCTTTTCAGTTCTGCTGAGTCGATTTTTAGTCCGGAGGTTCACTTTAAGCTGTTTTCTGACCACCAGGGGAATTGGTCTGGTGTAAAGTGCACTCCTGAAGTGTTTTTTTTTTTTTTTTTTGGGGGGGGGGGAGTGGTGGTGTGTTATTTTGAAAGGAGGGTGGGTTATACAGCAGTATACATGGTGGATATGCTGCTGTGGTGGATAACAGGTCTGTATTAAGTAGATGGATAGATGGATAGTCAATTGGATATAAATTACATGGGACCTGGATCAATATAATACACTTTCTATTGGTTTTAGATGTTGCTGACATGCATATTGCTTGTAGGGATGAATGGGCAAAATTCTCTAACTTGATTTTGTAGCAAGTTTAACTTGGTGTTTTGTGATTTATTTATTTTTTCTTCCCTTTAATGCATTTAAAACCCAGTGCAATGTAAGGGCCTGAGCATGTTTATGTCCACGTTTAAGCGGATGGAAGCGTACTGGTGTATTCAGACCCTGAGGCCAGAAACCCACTAGGAGCGACTTCTAATTGCTGGTGATTTGAAAAGGCTCTTGCTAGTGCAATGCTATGGGGGATTTTTATAAAATCACATCGCTCAAGTGGGATCACACCCACAGCATTACATTAGTGTTCAAATCACAAGCGCTCCGAAAATTGCTCCTCGTGGGTTTCACATTTCTTGCAAATTCCACATTTGTTTTTTTTTTTTGTTTTTTTTTTCCTTTATTTGCAGCTGCGTGCTCACAGCCCCCCCCCCCCCCCCACATTAGCCCGGAGATCAATGAATGGGAACATAGTTCAGATTCATTGATCTAAGTCCCCGGTAGAAAGACTGACACCTTATCAAAAGCCGCTGTCTTTCTGAACAAAAAATCCTGTCCTCCTTATACTTCCTGTAAGAAAGGGTGCGTGTTTTTTTTTGTTGTTTTTGTTATAAAAACTCTTTACATTGCTTGACCATTGACTTTCATTATGTGAGTTTTTTAAAAAATATGCGACAAAACCAGAGTTTTTAAAAAATGCTAATTATAAAACACATATGGATGTTGCGGCCCGTTGACTACCATTGCAGGCAAAAATGCTGCGTCTTCTGCAATGCTAGTGTTTGTACTGTGTGTTCCCAGACTCAGGCCAGAAACCCACTAGGAGCGACTTCTAATCCCTAGCGATTTGAAAAGGCTCTTGCTAATGCAATGCTATGGGGGATTTTTATAAAATCAAATTGCTCAAGTGGGATCACATCCATAGTATTGCATTAGCGAGTTTTCAAATCGCAAATCGCTCAGAAAACCGCTCCTAGAGGGTTTCTGGCCTCAAGCTGCATTTATATTCAAAATTTGCATAATGCTACATCAACTTTAAAGTATTTGCATCCCATTGAATATCCCTACTGCTAATCATTCTGCATCAGCAGTGTCTGATAATAAAGAAAAAAAAAATTCCTTCAGTTTTAATATATATATTTTTTTCCTTTACCCCTGTAATATCTATATGTTAAACCAGTGATCTGCAAACTTGGCTCTCCAGCTGTTATGGAACTACAAGTCCCACGGGAGTCTGACAACCACAGTCATGATTCATAAAGGCAAATGCATTGTGGGACTTGTAGTTCCTTAACAGCTGGAGAGCCAAGTTTGCAGATCACTGTGTTAAACCTTTGACTTCCACCTGTAGAGATCAGTTGTTGCTAGGGGATAGTTTGGGTCCCCAGTGCAGGCGCGGAGCTAGGGGGGGTCGGGGTAGGACAAGTGCCCCGGGGCGCTAGGTCCCCGAGGGCGCCGCCAGCTCCTCAGCTGCAGTGTTTTTTTTATTTATATCATTTATTTATTATACGCTGCTACGCAGCGCTCAGCCGCTCACCGCCGGGCCGCCCGGATCTCCCCCACTCAGCGAGTGACGTCACTGACGTCACACGTCATGATCGCCGGCGCCGCACCGCCGCGCAGCGTCCATATACTAGTGGAACGCTGCGCAGAGCGGCAGCCGGCAAGTGAGTGGAAGAGGCGCCGCCAGCCCAGCCCAGCACACCACACCGGCCCTGAGCCCCAGCCATCCCTAGGCCTAGAGCGAGGCTGCGAGGCTAAACAAACAGGCAGCCGGCCGCAGACAGCGTGAGCGTGGACTCGTGGAGGCCCAGGTTAGGTGAAGCTGAGCTGAGCCCAGGACCAAAGGCAGGTGCCCCCCTCCCTGGCTCCCCAGCAGGAGGGGAGCAGGCTGCTCCCCTCCTGCTGGGGAGCCAGGGAGGGGGGCACCTGGTTACCTACTCTGGGCATATATACCCCTGCCTACATATACTGGGCATATATACCCCTGGCTACATATACTGGGTATATATACCCCCTGGCTAAATAGACTGGGCATATATACCCCTGGCTACATATACTGGGCATATATACGCCCTGGCTACATATACTGGGCATATATACCCCCTGGCTACATATACTGGGCATATATACACCCCTGGCTACATATACTGGGCATATATACCCCCTGGCTACATATACTGGGCATATATACCCCCTGGCTACATATACTGGGCATATATACCCCCTGGCTAAATGGACTGGGCATATATACCCCCTGGCTACATATACTGGGCATATATACCCCTGGCTACATATACTGGGCATATATACCCCTGGCTACATATACTGGGCATATATACCCCTGGCTACATATACTGGGCATATATACCCCTGGCTACATATACTGGGCATATATACCCCCTGGCTACATATACTGGGCATATATACCCCCTGGCTACATATACTGGGCATATATACCCCTGGCTACATATACTGGGCATATATACCCCTGGCTACATATACTGGGCATATATACCCCCTGGCTACATATACTGGGCATATATACCCCCTGGCTACATATACTGGGCATATATACCCCTGGCTACATATACTGGGCATATATACCCCCTGGCTACATATACTGGGCATATATACCCCCTGGCTACATATACTGGGCATATATACCCCCTGGCTACATATACTGGGCATATATACCCCCTGGCTACATATACTGGGCATATATACCCCCTGGCTACATATACTGGGCATATATACCCCCTGGCTACATATACTGGGCATATATACCCCCTGGCTACATATACTGGGCATATATACCCCCTTGCTACATATACTGGGCATATATACCCCTGGTACATATACTGGGCATATATACCCCTGGCTACATATACTGGGCATATATACCCCTGGCTACATATACTGGGCATATATACCCCTGGCTACATATACTGGGCATATATACCCCTGGCTACATATACTGGGCATATATACCCCTGGCTACATATACTGGGCATATATACCCCTGGCTACATATACTGGGCACATATACCTCTGGCTACATATACTGGGCACACATACCCCTGCCTACATATACTGGGCACATATACCCCTGGCTACCTGTTCTGTGGACATCTCTACCCCTGGCTACCTGTTCTGGGGACATCTATACCGCTGGCCACCTATTCTGGGGACATCTATACTGCTGGCCACCTATTCTGGGGACAACTATAGACCTGGGGCTACCTATTTTTGGGGAACCACGTCAGATTGAGTGTATTTTGGAGAACTGCTGCCAGGTGAGAGGTGTCTACCATATTGAGGGGGCATTCTACCTATTTATGTGAAATGCTGTCTATTTATGTGACTCATGACTGCTGAATTTGTCTTGTTGTGGGCCTCATGGTTACTGAATTTGTCTTGTTGGGGGCCTCATGATTTGTTGGGGGCCTCAAGATCGCTGAATTTGTCTTGTTGGGGGCCTCATGATTGCTAAATTTGTCTTGTTGGGGGCCTCATGATTGCTGAGTTGGTTATGTTGGGGGCCTCATGATTGCTGAATTTGTCTTGATGGGGGGGGGGCTCATGATTGCTGAATTTGTCTTGGAACATGCTGGAAGGTACATACTGAGGGAGGGTGGGTGAGCGTGAGCCTGCTAACCTCCATATACATTTGGCTCCACCCATAAACACGCCCACATTTATTATATGGCCACGCCCCTTTTTGGCACGGCGCAACCTTGACTTTGGGGGGCGCATTAATAGTCTTTGTCCCCGGGCGCTGAAAACCCTAGCTACGCCTCTGCCCCAGTGCTCTACAGATGCAATGCTCTGCCATTGCCTAGCACTGCATACATACAGCACTGAGGTACTTGACCTGTCCCCCCCCCCCCCCCAAACAGCAATTCCATCCGATCATTACTGACATGCAGGCTGGGGATAATGGTCTGCTGCATGGCCAGCTAGTAGTGAAATGCGGTATCCTTTGGATCAGGAGGGGCCAAACTGTGGGACTTGTCATGCAAAAACTGATACATTTTTTTCTGCATTTTTCCTACTAAAAATCCATTAACATATTTATCGGGGACAATATAACCTGTGAAAAGCCTAGTACAGTGGTTCCCAACCCATGTGCCGCGACACATACATGTGTCGCGGCAGCTTTAGGTATGTGTTGCGGCTCTCGGAGGGGAGCAGCGCGGTGGAGGGAGAAGAACTGTGTGCAGCGACGGAGAAGGGGGCCATCTCCCCCCCCCCTTCTCTCACCTTAGGGTGCTCTGCCTCCCTCACTCTCCCCTCCGATACTAACTGTGGCGGGCTGGCGGCACTTGGCAGTGGGCGGGACTTACCTTCCGTGTCGCTCCATGCGCCGGCCGGAAGTTCTGGCTCTGCAGCCGCTGCTCTGGATTAGTGTTGGGCGAACAGTGTTCGCCACTGTTCGGGTTCTGCAGAACATCACCCTGTTCGGGTGATGTTCGAGTTCGGCCGAACACCTGATGGTGTTCGGCCTTTTAAGTTCGGGTTCGCCCCGAACTTCTGTATGCCCCCGAACAGGGCCGAACAGGGCCCCTGTTCGGGCGAACAGGGCCCTGTTCGGCCGAACAGGCCGCAATACGGCCCCCCTATGGGGTCGCAGGCATAAGGGGGGAGCATGCCCCGATCGCGGGGGGGGTCGGAAATTCCCCCCACCCCCTCCGCTAGCGCTCCCCCCTCTGCCTGCTTCCCCATAAAAAAAGTTTAAATCAAGTTCAATAGTAGTGTACCTGGGCTGGTGGCATTGGCTGGCAGTGGAGTGAGGAGGAGGAGGAGTCCGAGTAGCAGAGTGACGTTGAGGCCGGGCAGCGGGCGGTTCAGCGCTAGTACCCTTGTGGTACTTCCGCCCTTTCTCTGACCTCACGTCCTCTGCATACGAGGGTACGCATCACGCGTACCCTCGTATGCGTCATCACGCAGAGGACGTGAGGTCAGAGAAAGGGCGGAAGTACCACAAGGGTACTAGCGCTGAACCGCCCGCTGCCCGGCCTCAACGTCACTCTGCTATTCGGACTCCTCCTCCTCACTCCACTGCCAGCCAATGCCACCAGCCCAGGTACTATTGAACTTGATTTAAACTTTTTGTATGGGGAAGCGGGCAGAGGGGGGAGCGCTAGCGGAGGGGGGTGGGGGGAATTTCCGACCCCCCCCGTGACCGGGGCATGCTCCCCCCTTATGCCTGCGACCCCATAGGGCCCCCAAAATGGGCATGTTCGGGGGTCCCATTGACTCCCATTGAGTTCGGCGTTCGGGCCGAACATGCCGAACATCTGGCCCATGTTCGGCCTGTTCGGCCCGAACCCGAACATCCAGGTGTTCGCCCAACACTACTCTGGATCAGGCCAGAGTAGTGGCAAATCATTCCGCGCCGGCGACGAGACCAGACGGGACAGAGACACGGAAGGTAAGTTCCGCCCCTCTGCCAGCCACCGCACTTCGTTCTGGAGGAGAGAGCGAGAGCACACTGAGGTGCCGCTCTCCTTCCCTCGCTCTCTCCTCCTGGGGGGGGGCACCTGGCTACATATACTGGACAAACATATCCCTGGCTACATATACTGGGGACATATACACCTGCCTACATATACTGTGGACATATACACCTGCCTACATATACTGTGGACATATACACCTGCCTACATATACTGGGGACATATACCCCTGGCTACATATACTGGGGACATATACCCCTGGCTACATATACTGGGGACATATACCTCTGTCTACATATACCGGGGACATATACCCCTGACTACATATACCGGGGACATATACACCTGCCTACATATATCATGGACATATACACCTGCCTACATATACCGGGGACATATACCCCTGGCTACATATACCGGGGACATATACCTCTGGCTACATATACCGGGGACATATACCCCTGCCTACATATACCGGGGACATATACCTCTGGCTACATATACCGGGGACATATACCCCTGCCTACATATACTGGGGACATATACCCCTGCCTACATATACCCCTGCCTACATATACTGGGGACATATACCCCTGCTTACATATACCCCTGCCTACATATACTTGGGACATATACCCCTGCCTACATATACTGGGGACATATACCCCTGCCTACTATACTGGGGACATATACCCCTGCCTACATATACTGGGGACATATACCCCTGCCTACATATACTGGGGACATATACCCCTGCCTACATATACTGGGGACATATACCCCTGCCTACATATACTGGGGACATATACCCCTGCCTACATATACTGGGGACATATACCCCTGCCTACATATACTGGGGACATATACCCCTGCCTATGTATACTGGGGACATATACCCCTGCCTACGTATACTGGGGACATATACCCCTGCCTACGTATACTGGGGACATATACCCCTGCCTACGTATACTGGGGACATATACCCCTGCCTACGTATACTGGGGACATATACCCCTGCCTACGTATACTGGGGACATATACCCCTGCCTACGTATACTGGGGACATATACCCCTGCCTACGTATACTGGGGACATATACCCCTGCCTACGTATACTGGGGACATATACCCCTGCCTACGTATACTGGGGACATATACCCCTGCCTACGTATACTGGGGACATATACCCCTGCCTACGTATACTGGGGACATATACCCCTGCCTACGTATACTGGGGACATATACCCCTGCCTACGTATACTGGGGACATATACCCCTGCCTACGTATACTGGGGACAACTGGCTGTTTGTCATTATGTGCATTTACTGGTGAAAAGCTGTCTGTCATTACCTGCATTTACTGGGGAAACGCTGTCTGTCATTACATGCATTTAGTCTACGTGTCACGGAGATCTGAACGTTTGGTTTGATGTGTCACGACTCCAAAAAAGTTGGGAACCAATGGCCTAGTAGCTTGTCTTTAGTTTATTTATTGTATTGTGAATGTATGGGCCCATATGCAAGTCACTTTTTCTCCTGAGTTACCGCCTAGAAAATAACTTTTTTTTTTTTTTTCAAATAACGGTTTAGCATTTTGCAATTGAAAAAACACTATCAAAATCATTTTGAGTATTTTCTTGCTTGCTGGGGGTTTAAAATGCATTTTCCATATGCCTCCATGGCAGCATACATATGGGGTTAAGCCCCACCCCTACCAATTAACAGGACCTTAGCTATAAAGGAAAGTGACCCCTAGCGAGCTGCATTCTCATTTTTGTCCTCACCTCCGAACAGGTTCCTTAGTGTTTCATCGCTATTTATTTTTATTTTACTCTTACCTCGCCAACATTCCTGCGTCGTTCCGGCCAGGTTCAGCCTTGTTGTCATGACTAAATGTCAAATTATTCAGGGACCTTATATCTGGGGTGATGGTGGGAGCTTGATCTAAATGATCTTTCCCCCCCCCCCCCCCTTATGGCTGCTCTGCATGACTTAAATATGATTGCAGAGCACAGTGTGATCCTTCTCACCTTTTTTTCTTCCTGTCTGCAGTTGCACAGGTTAGTGGTGCATAGTTCAGCCTCTCCTCCTGGGTGTTCAGTGCTGCTGAGTGTTCAGTGTGATCCCTCTCACCTGTATCTCTTCCTCTGTCTGCTGACTGCTCAGGCTCCATCATGTGAGGCATACTTCAGCCTCTCCAGGTCCTGCAGCGTCTCCCTGCTTCCCCTGTCTCACAGTGAAAGACTCTGAAGCACATGGCTTAGAGTACATTCCAGCTTGGAACGCACAGCCATCAGACCAGGAAGTGTTTGCAGTGACTGCTCTCCAATCCCTGCTCTGGACACAGCAGAGATCTCCTTACAGCTGAGCTCTTCTCCCCTTCTCTCACAAGGCTGGATACACACAGGACTGTGCTGGCTGCAACACTACCTCCTTCTATGTCTGGCTTAAAGGTAAAGGCACTATTTGCTGTCCCTCTGATGTAATGCTTCTCAAGCTGAAGGAGGGGGTAAGTTATTCCAAGTATCTTGGTAGCACTATGTACTATATTTTATCATCTGCCATTCTCATGATTTGTTGGGGGCCTCATGATTGCTGAATTTGTCTTGATAGGGCCCTCATGATTGCTGAATTTATCTTGTTGGGGGTCACATGATTGGTAACTGCGAGACTATGGGAAAAGCTGAATCATCATCATATGAGACAATAGCATTAAACCTACTTTTTTATCTTTTTAAAACAGAAAATAAAACTGGGAGGTTCTAAAAAAATGAATATATTTTTTTTTTTTTAGGAGTAGGATGAATATATTTTTTTTTTCAGGAGTAGGATGAATGAAATTGTTTATCTTTACAGTTTTTCAACTTGGATTTTCCATAATGTTCATGTATGTGTTAAAACGTTTGTATAGTATTTAGTTTAAATTGCTGTTGCCACTTTGCGATAGATAAGTGACTTGTGGGTTGCAGTTTGGGCCTCCAAAAAGTTTGCCACCACTGTCCTAATGTATGATTGACCACACCCACTCACTGCATGACCACGCCCATTTTGCCGTGCTGCGCGCGCCGCACATAACCCCACCTAGTGCCCCCAGGTGCCACCGATCTCCAAGGACCCTAGGAATGCCCCTGGTTATATGAACAGTATTGTGTACTATGTGCAATATAAATGACATAGTGTAATGATCCGCTCAGCTGCCTGCGCAGGCAGGCAGCTTTTTGACCACTGTTCAGGTCTGCATTTTGCAGGTCTCTGGAAGAGAGACCTTTTGTCAGTTTTGCAGCTTGCTGCTGCTGAGGAATTTTGCATACGTTTGGCATGCAAATTGCCTAGCCACATCCTTTGTAGGCTTGCTCTATAAATACCATGTGATTCCACAGTACTTTGCTGGTCATAAGGGTTTGTCCTATAAAACACTCCTGGAGTGTCAGCCATGCTTATTGTTTAAAGATTAGCTTAGAGTAATTCTTGGGACTGCACTAGGCATCCTTGCTAGGGCATTCAGGATTGTATTATTTGTATTGCCTGTTTTGTCTGTCTGTGGGGTGCTAACCAGAGCAGCGGTTGTTACTGGTAGGCCCTTTTGTTAATCTGTTTCTCTTGCTGTACTTGGATCGCACTTGCTTTGGCGGAAAGAGCAGTGGATCCAGCTCTCTCTGTTTCTATACTTGGATCACATTCGCTCTGGCGGAAAGAGCAGTGGATCCTGCTAAGCTTTCTTGCTATACTTGGATCGCACTTGCTCTGGTGGAAAGAGCAGTGGATCTTGCTAGCTCTGTTGCCTTACTTGGATCGCACTCACTCTGGGAAAGAGCAGTGGATCGTATCTCTCACTTATTCCTGTTTTCGTGTATCTGTCTTGTCTGATACAAACGCTTGCTGGAGGCTCGGTGAGGTAACCGTTAAGCAAGCGCTTGCGTCCTCTGGTGTTTCTGTCGGTGGTTAGTTAGGCGTGCTTGTCTCTGTTGTGCTAAACACGCGGAGACCGCGCTGTAAACATGTTCGCTGTTGCGAATGAGTGCGGTGTTCGCGTTTAGTTAGCGTTTATTTTCCTTATCTTCTCATTGTATGATTTGCTGTGCCTTTGCTACACTCGTGCCCTGTCTTGCTTTAGCCTTGTGTCACCTCTGGCAATCGCCTCTCTCGCGATTGCGTTCCTACTTCGTATCTGCTGTTGTGTGTCCACCGTCGCGGGTTGGCGACTAGATTGGGGCACACACATACAATCTGTCCCTGTACTCATTCTCATTCACAATCGCTTCTCTTGCGATTGTGTTCTCATTTGGTTTCCTCTGTTGTGTGTCCACCGTCGCAGGTTGGCGACTAGATTGGTGCACACACATACATTCCTCCTCTGCTTATTCGGTCTTGTGTCGCTGTTAGCAATCGCAATCTCTTGCGATTGCCTTCTCACCTGATTTTCTTGGTTGTGTGTTCATCGTCCCAGGGTGGCGACTAGATTGGTGGACACACATATCCTCTGTCGCTTTGATCTCTCTCTTTCAGGGCTATCTTGCCCTGCGTTCCTTCCCTTTGTACAATTCCTGTCTGGTGTCTGTGGCAGGGCAGAGGAGCTGTTCCTCTGCACTCCACAGCTCCACCTGCCGACAGGAATTTCCCTCTACAGGTGCGTTGCACCTTTTGCTGGGTTCTCTCAAATTATACGCTTGTGGAGGATTTCCGCAGTGTCAGCGCACGTCCTGTGCGCTGATCACGGAGAGAATTCCACAATCGTTACACATAGCATTCCTTGCATGAAAGTATTATCTGATTCTTATTTTTCTGCTACAATTCATGTACCTCTTATCTTACTTTATTTCATCTCTTGCGGTTCATTGGACTGCATTCTGGATCATACTGTGCCAGAAACAGATAATTCTAAGGTCAATAGGTAAGAGTCATACAGGTAAGTGACCCCGCTTTTCTACAAAAAAGAGAGCACACCTTCCATAAATGGGCTGTACTTTTTTATATACAAGCCCAGGAAGAAGAGAACAAAGGAGGGCAAGTTCCCACCACAGTTCTAGGACATTACTTCTTTATGTCCTCATTTGAGATCCTGCTTTAGATCTTTATATCATCACTCAGGATCCTGCTCAAGGAGCAGGTAAATAATCTGCCTGGGAACTGGAGGATCAGGTCCCAGTTAAAGGCACCATAGCCCCCCAGATTGCTGGGCTTGTGGCGACAGAACCATGCCAGGAAAATCAGTGAAGTAGATCTGTTTCCACCAGATGGGAAAAGAGCCAGAGTTCCACCAGATGAACACATCCACGATGATAAAGCAGGCTGTCCAGGAATCGATAGACTCCTATGTAGGCTCTTTGGTCCCCAAGCATCCTCCCAGCAAATCAATGAAGATACTGAATATCCTCAATCATCTATGGTTTAGCATGAATCCAATGAGTGAGAATACAGATATCTGGTTTCTATTTCTCCTTTATCCAAACCATCTGTGAAGCCATTTACTGGGAAGAGGAAACCCTTCTCCAGGCTAAGAAACGTCTGAAATAATTATCATTCACCTTTCCTGTCTTGAAAGAGATCAAATAAAGATCAATGGGAAAAGGTAAGGAGAAAGTCCTTCCTGAAAAAGCAGACTTTCCAAACCTCATCCTTTTTTTCTTCAAGAAAATTCTCCAGTCCTAGCGTTCGCTTCCATGGTGGACATGTCAGTCATGTGTCTTGCATGCCATGTAAGGTTAAGTCTTGATTACTTTTTAAGATGTCCTAGACCATACACTTGATATAGATTTAACGATGGTGTATACCACTACTGGAGGGGCATGTAAACCAGCCCTGGCTCTATCTTCAGTTGCCACGGAAGTGGACAAGGATTCTGATTCTGTCCTGGCAGCTTAGAGAACTTTCATATTGTCTCTAAGTTTATTAGGGAAGGGGCTATAGATTTTGTCCAGTCCACTTAATATGCCAGGCTTTTTGCCATGACAGTGAATTGGTCTGTTTAAAAAAAAAAATCTAGTCTGCTGATCCCAGTTTCCAACAAAATGTGTTTAAAATTCTGTTTGATGGAAGAAATCTTTTTAGTAACAAGTTGGATCTGGCAACCAACAGTAACCAAGGTTGGTATTATACCAAAGAAGAAAAGACATTGCGGAAGGAAAGACCAGACCATAGGAATTGGCAAACTTCACATGCTAATCTCCATAAGCTCACAAAGCAGTCAGCGTAGAGTCCTATTGGCAATTCTGAAGTCCAGATAGTAGCTGCAAGACTTCAGCAGTTCCATATTATCTGAACAAAAACAATAAAGGATGAGTGGGCCACAGATACAGAGTGGTTCAGTTTTTCTTGGATGTGCAAGTTCACTCCACCACTCAGTCACTTTGTCTTTACAGAGACCTGCTCTTTTACATTCATGACTCATTGCAGAAAATGGGTGTTATGTTGGTTCCAGAAGAGGAGCGCTTTCAGGAAGTCTACTCTCCTCTCTTCATTGTAAAGAAGTCAGGTGATCAGCGTTCAGTACTGGATCTGAAATTCCTAAATCTTCATCTTTCTGAAAACATTCAAGATGGAGTTACAACAAATGAATGGACCAGCCATTCCCTTACAGAACTGAATATATTCAATAGACTTGGCAGATACATTCATTATTTCAAACTTCTTTCCACCATGCAGTTGGTAACATTCTTCTCCAGTAACCATCCTCCTTCTCGACATTATCACAGCCACGACAACCTTTTTTGGTACTAGTGTGTCTGGTGGCTCAGTTGAGAAAGCAAAGTTAGGACTTTTATCACTATTTAGACAATCTTTTGTTGCTAGCCTCAGATCCCAAGGCTCTACTGTGTTAGCAACAGATTGTTCTTCAAACACTGTCTGTCTTTGGCTGGTTAACAAACAAGGAGGAAAGCCACCTCACTCCTTCTGAGGATCTAATCTTTCCGGGAGCAAGATTCCAATCTATATCCAATGCAGTAACCAGATGAGAAAATTGCTGCCAAAAGTTCGAGAGTGCTGATTCTCATACTATATTCATTAATCAAGGTGTTGTATACACCTCCTGGGCACTTCGTCATCTACAATCCAGATGGTCAAATGGCACATCTGCCCATTCCAACTAGGGTTTCTCCATCAATGAAACCACCAGTTACTCTCAGACCATCCTTCTCACTCCCACGATGACTGTCTGCGGTGGTGGCTAAACACAAGCTCAACAACTATTAACCAATCGTTCACCCATAACTTGTATATATGCAAGCATGGTTTGACATGTCCTACAGGTCGTATTAGCCTAGGTAAAATAGTCACAACAAAGCTGATCGATCGCTGCAAATATACTCAAACACAGGGTGGATTATAAGGTGCTTCAGACCTTCAGCCATCACTGGGATAAGATGTCAGTCTTTGATATCAGGTAGCAGAGGGACACAAGGAGTCTGTTAGAGGTCAGCAATATTATCTCCAGTGCAGAGAGCAATCTCTGCAGCATCATGGCAGTTTATCTAATAGGGCCTCAGAACTCTGCGGCAGATTTTCTCAATCAAGGGGACTGAGGCAATAGCTTGTGGCCACTCAGTAAAATATATCCAGAGTGATCTGTGACCATTGGGTAGGTGGACCTGATGGCAACCTACATCAACTAAATGCCAGCTCGAGGAGGTTTGCCCCCACATTTAAAGGCTCAGGGTGCTCTGGCAACACCTGAAATTTTTGAATGGTCTGTTTTTTTTTTCTTCCTCCAACTCCACTTATCTTCAAAATTCTGAGGAGACTCCTCCTAGAACAAGTGGTACTCCTGGAAGTGGGTCCATTTTGGCCATGCCAGCCATGAGTACCTCTAATTTGGAGCCTGAAGTTGGAACCTCCTATTCCTCTTCCAGTCAGACCAAACCCCCTGTCCCAGGACTCCATTTGTCATCTGTCTCTTCAATCCCTTAATTTAATGGCTTAAGGATTGTGGGAGGAAGCTTAGAGACCTGGTAAACTCAGAATCATTGATAAACACACTGCTAAAAGCAAGGAAAACTACCACAAACTGGAAAATTGTTTTTTCTCAATTGCTCTGGTAAATAATTTTGATCCAATGGCTCCACCAGCACAACATATTCTTAGTTTCCTCCAGATTGGCCTAGAAAAACAATTGGCTCGCACTCTCAAAGTGCAGGTTTCTGCTAGCTCTGCTTTAACGAATCACTGCTGGATCTCTCACCTTCTAATAGTGCAATTTATGAAGGCTGCCACCAAAAACAAGCATCCTAATTGCAACCTTTTTCCAGAGTGGGAACTGCGCAGGTTCTCAGTTAGCAAAACCTCTTTTTGACCCAGTGGAAGACTGCAGGAGATGAGACTTAACCTTAAGAACTATGCCTCTAGTCGCTATCTCTTCGGACAGAAGAGTTTCCGAGCTCCAGGATCGACTAGGGGCTCATTCTTGACATTCTACTCAGTAGTTTTGAGACCACTACAGCACTTCACTTCCGGGCTTCCCTTTAATCAGGATCGTACAGTGCCGTCTTTTATGGATACAAATTCCTCTGATCTTCATGTTCTAGATGTTGCAAGAACACTTAGAGCCTATGTGAATGTAACAAGACTGCTTCAGGAAATCAGAACAACTCTTCATAATTCGATCAGGTCTAAGAAAGAGCCAGCTAACCTCAAACGCAAAAGATCTCTACATGGCTCAAATGAATCAACAAAGCCTTTTATTAAGGCTAGCCTATTATCAGGGTTTTTGACCTTGTCCCTCTGGGTGGCATCACAGTGCACTCTTCTCAGCTGTCCCCTGTGCCACCTTCGCTATCCGGGCAAAGATTCACCAGGCTGCCAACTGGTCTTCTGTCCATACTTTCATTGCCCATTTCAGAGTCAATCCAGCAGCCTCCGCTTCAGTTTAATTTAGAAAGTTATTTCTGAATCTGTTCAAGCCTTGAAATTATTTTTGGTCAGCAAGTCTTGTCCCACCCTTACTTTTTTTCTGCTAGTTAAATCCCATATGTATGCTGCCATGGAGGCATATGGAAAACGGAAAATTGTACACTCACCTAACGGTAATTTTCCTTTCCATGTGCATCCATGGCAGCATAGGGATTTCCCTCCCTTTCTTTTATAGCTAAGGTCCTGTTAATTGGTAGGGGTGGGGCTTAACCTCATATGTATGCTGCCATGGATGCACATGGAAAGGAAAATTACCGTTAGGTGAGTATACAATTTTCCGTTTCATAGCAAGGTGTAAAAATCTCACCTAGGAGACAGTGAATTGCATATGGGCCATGAAGTAAAAGCTCAGGAATGGGAAGTGGTGAAAATCTCATTTCCTTTGGTGTATGAAGGATTATTGCAGTGCATGAAAAATGGATGCCAGATGTGATACAGATGCCATTCATTATTATGCTGACCAGTGAAGCCTGGTAAACACTTTCAATTATGTTTGGCCAATCACTGACCAAGTTTTCCACCTCCATCTAGTAGAAGGACCCTTTCACTCTGGGGCGGTGCATCAAGTGAATGCACTGCTGCCACAGTCCGGTACAAACCTATGGGGTAAATCGCATTACCAGCGTTGCGGTCCCCTGGAAGTCCTCGCTCTGACGCTGGTCCAGAACTACGTTACAGCGCAGTGACCCGAGTCAGCCCATTAGTTGTTAGTCTATGGCAGTGATGGCTAATTTTGGCACTCTGGCTGTGGTGGAACTACAAGTCCCATGAGGCATTGCAATACTCTGACAGCTCTAAGCATAACTCGGGGAGGCAGAGGCCTGATGGGATTTGTAGTTCTGCCACAGCTGGAGTGCCAAGGTTAGCCATAACTGGTCTATGGCGTCGTGAGTACTTTTAAAAACTTTTCAACGCGATGTAGTAGCGCAGAAGTGTGTTTTTATAATATGCTTCTGTGCACTTCCTGCTTGGCCAGATGAGGAATACTGCGTAGTAATGTGGTATTCTCCTGAAGGCCTGATTTTTGGCGGCGGGGGCACCTTGCCTTTTTGCAGTGTGAAATCGGTCTAAGGGTCGACGGCTATGGAAAATGCATGTGTGATTCTGCCTAGTATGTTCCTACCCCCATACTATATGGAGGTGGTAAAATTGGTCAGCGATTAGCCAATTATAATTTAAAGGTGTGTGTGTATGTACCTGGCTCAGATCTAAGCAAGATAATTTTGTATTAGCTCAGAACCATTAGCATTATATTAAATATGTTTACTGGTCTGTCAGAAGGGTGGGGGATGGATGAATTGGGTAGAAGAGGTTTCAGGGGTGTGCACTGGGTAGATCCAAGAAGTTTAACCTCCTTGGCGGTAATCCCGAGCTGAGCTCGGGGTATGCCGCCGGAGGTCGCCGCTCAGGCCCTGCTGGGCCGATTTGCATTCTGAAAAAAGCAGCACACGCAGCCGGCACTTTGCCAGCCGCGTGTGCTGCCCGATCGCCGCCGCCCCGCGGCGATCCGCTGCGTGCAGCGGCGAAAGAGGGTCCCCCCAGCCGCCCGAGCCCAGCGCAGCCGGAACAAACAGTTCCGGCCGGCGCTAGGGGCTGGATCGGGCGGCTCTGACGTCAGGACGTCGACTGACGTCCATGACGTCACTCCGCTCGTCGCCATGGCGACGAGGAAAGCGAAACAAGATAGGCCGCTCATTGCGGCCTATCTTGTTACTTTCGATTGCCGGAGGCGATCGAAAGTACGCTTCCGGAGCGCCCTCTAGTGGGCTTTCATGCAGCCAACTTTCAGTTGGCTGCATGAAATATTTTTTTTTTAATTTAAAAAAAAAACCCATTTCAGCCTCCCTGGCAAAATAAATAAACCGCCAGGGAGGTTAAAGAACACCTGAACTGAAAATTAAAGGTCAAAATAAATATACACAAGTGATACTTGCCTTCCATTTAGTCTACTGCTCAGTGTCTTTCTCCTGTCCCGCGTCCTATTTGTTCACTGTGATCAAGGGAATTCTCCGTCCTCCATTTTGAAAATGGCCATTACCCATAACATCTTTCTGGTCAGCACACAGTTAAATTGCAACATCGCCCACTTGAGCCATAGGGAAACACGAACATTACCTGGTACATCAGGTTTCCTCTCAGCTATAACTGACAGCAACTGATATATTTCAGATCTGACAAAATATTGTCAGAACTGGAAGGGATTGTCAGAAGAAAATGGTGAGCTTCTGAGAGGAACTGATGGCAAGGTAACTATGCAATGTTCATTTGAAGTTACCTCGCGTTTATTTTAAATTTTTTTACTCAGTACAGGTCCTCTTTAATTACTGCACAAAAAGTGATATCTACTAGGTAAGGACCCTAATGATACAATTTGTTTACAAACAATTCCTCATATGAATGATTGGAAATGATTGTTTGGCACTACTAATAGACAAAAATCTCACAACCAATCTGCTCAGATTAATGATTTTTTTTTTTTTTTTTTTTTTTTTTTTTTTTAAGGATTCTGTCAATCTGATAAAACAGGTCAGGTTTTTGTCTTAGTGGTCCCAAGGAAGCATTTCCAAATGTTCATGTGAAGATTGTTTGTGAACAATAGTTTGGCAAATTGTACCATTAGTGGCTACCTTTTTTAAAGACTTCCTCATCTTCACTTAAAGGAATCTTCAGGCAAAAAAAATAAAAAATTCAGTGTTACTCACCTGGGGCTTTCTCCAGCCCCTTGCAGCCGACTGTCCCACACCGACCGCTCCACTCTCCGCCGCTGTCCTGGGCTCTCCGCACGGTGCAGAACTGTGCACCGCGGACAATGTGGCCATGATTGACAGTGACGCTTCACGCAGGTGCAGGAAGGATGACATTGAGGTCGTCCTCTGCACTGTGCGGGGAGTCTGGGACGGCAGTGGAGAGAAGCGGATTAGTCGGCGTAGGACAGTCGGTTGCAAAGGGCTAGAGAGAGCCCTAGGTGAGCAACACTTTTTTTTTTTTTTTTCCCCTGATGATTCCTTTAAGGCAGATGGATCGGATCAAAAACATTTTTTAATCCTTTGGGTGACAATGTTCCTATTTTGAGTTATTTATCTTTTTTGTCTGCAGTGGCGTAGCTAAGGAGCTGTGGGCCCCGATGCAAGTTTTACAATTGGGCCCCCCATGCACTCTATACATAGCAATTGAAACGGCGCACTAAAAGCTGCCAATGGCAACTACAATGTCAGAGGTGCAAGAAGGGGATGGGGAATAGTTTGTTAATGATTACCACTATTCAAAGTATATATATATATATAAATGATTATTATGAGCACAGGACCAATATAGAGCTAATACTGTAGTTGAGGGAGGGTCATTCGGGCCCCTCTGGCCCAAGGGCCCCGATGCGGTCGCTACCACTGCACCCCCTATTGCTACGCCCCTGTTTGTCTGTGTTGCACCTCCTCCTCCAATGTTTTTTTTTTTTTTTTTTTCTCCAGTGCACAATTTGATGGGTATTTTGGTTTGGATGTGCTTGCATGCAAGATTTTCTGCATAATTTTGTTCTCCTTTTCCATCAGAAAGAAAGGCGTATGATTGGCCTGAAATGTAATCTACAGCAGGAATATAACCCCAAACACACAGCCAAAGTGAGTAAGAAGTATATTCAGCGTAATGAAGTCCTGGAAGTGATGGTATGGCCCCCACAGAGCCCTGATCTCCACAGGGAGTGTGTCTGGAATAACAAGAAGAGACAGAAGGATGTGAGGAAGCCTACAGCCACACACACCAACTTTTGATATAGATTTTTTTCATCTGTTCATTGCAATTTATTATTATTATTTTTTTTTTTTTGATGAAAGTAATTTTGTATGTATTTATGTGAATGTCCAAAATATAGAATGATTGAGTTACAAATGCCAACATAATATTTGTTTGAGTGTGTTTCTATTATGCATGAGTACACAATGTGTATAGTATGTATAAACAATACATGTTTGTTTAATGTATGAATATAGATATACTATGTATACACTGTGTGTGTGTGTGTGTGTGTGTGTGTGTGTGTGTGTGTGTGTGTGTGTGTGTGTGTGTGTGTGTGTGTGTGTGTGTGTGTGCGCACACACTGTGTACATAATACGTTTGTAAATTCTGTGTGTGTATACACAATACATGTTAGTGTATCTGGTGTTTATATACTTTGTATACACACAAATGTTTGTACATGTATGTGTATATATTATGAATACACAATGTTTGTATATAGTGTGTGTATACTATGCATACACAATACATATTTGTATATACTATGTATGCACAATACATGTTTATATAATGTATTAATATAGTTTATTTACACATTACATGTTGGTGTATATACAATACGTTTGTATATATTGAGTATGTATACAAAATAAATACTATGTATACTCAATACATGTTAGTGTATATACTACGTACACACAATACGTGTTTGGATATACTATGTAAACACAATATGTTTGTATATTTTGTGTGTATATACAATACATGTTAGTGTATATACTATGTATACAAAATACGTTTGTATATTTTGTGTGCATACACAATACATGTTTGTATTTAGTGTGTGTATACTCGATACATGTTGGTGTATATTATGTGTTTATATACTATGTATACACACAATACATGTTTGTACATATGTGTATATACTATGAATATGCAATGTTTGTATATATTGTGTGTGTGTATATTCTATGCATACACAATGCATGTTTATATATACTATAATCTGTATGGAGTATGTATATACAATACATGTTTGTGTAATTATATAATGTATGAATATAGAGTATATACTATGTATAAAGTCCTAGCCAAAAGTTTTGAGACTGTCAAAAATGTGACTTTTCACAAAGTTTGCTGCTAAACTGCTCTTAGCTCTTTGTTTCAGTTGTTTGTGATGTACTGAAAAATATAATTAGAATCACTTCATACGTTTCAAAGGCTTTTATTGAAAATGACATGAGATTTATGCAGAGAGTCAGTATTTGCAGTGTTAGCCCTTCTATTTCAGGACCTCTGCAATTTGTCTAGGCATGCTCTCGATCAACTTCTGGGTCAAATCTAGACTGATAGCAACTAGTGATGGGCGAACATCCAGATGTTCGGGGTAGTTCGGCCTAACATGCCCCCGATGTTCGGGCCAAACCCCGAACCCAACCCGAACATGTCCCTTTGGGGCCCCTATAGGGTCCCAGAATAAAGGGAGAGCATGCCCCGAGCGTGGGGGGGGGGGGGGGGGGGGCGGAAATGCCCCCCACCCCTCCCCGCTAAGCTCTTCCTTTTGCCGGTACCCTATAACGTTAAATTTAAGCCCCCCAAAAGTACCTGAGGAGGAGGGCAGGAAGCGGGCAGCCGAAGATGCTAGGCGCCAGTACCATCTGGTACTTCAGCCCTCTCTTGAAGCACTTCCTGTTTACATTTGAAGTCGCGTCAAGAGAGCGCAGAAGTACCGCGATGACATGAACGAGGGTACGCGTCATCTACATGACACGTACCCTCGTACGCATCATCGCAGTACTTCTGTGCTCTCTTGACGCGACTTCAAATGTAAACAGGAAGTGTGTCAAGAGAGGGCGGAAGTACCAGATGGTACTAGCGCCTAGCATCTCCGGCTGCCTGCTTCCTGCCCTCCTCCTCAGGTAGTTTTGGGGGGCTTAAATTTAACGTCATATGGTACCGGCAAAAGGGAGAGCTTAGCGGGGAGGGGTTTGGGGCATTTCTGACACCCCCCCGCCCGCGCTCGGGGCATGCTCTCCCTTTATGCTGGGACCCTATAGGGGGCTATGTTCGGCCGGACACGGCTGTGTTCAGCCGAACAAAGAAGGCACGTTCGGGTTCGGGCAGCGTGGCCGAGCACCCTCTCCAACACCATGAGGTGTTCGGGGGGTGCTGAACCGAACCCGAACAGGCCAAAATCCGGGCGAACCCAAACAGTGGCGAACACTGTTCGCCCATCACTAATAGCAACCCATTCTTTCATAATCACTTCTTTGAGTTTCTTGGTATTAGTTGGTTTTTGTTCGTCCACCCGCCTCTTGAGGAATGACCACACGTTCTCAATGGGATTATGATCTGGGGAGTTTCCAGGCCATGGACCCAAAATGTCAATGTTTTGGTCTCTAAGCCACTTAGTTATCACTTGTCTTCTGACACTGTGCTCCATCGTGCTGGAAAATACATTGTTCATCACCAAACTGTTGTTGGATTGTTGGAAGAAGTTGCTGTTGGAGGGTGTTTTTGTACCATTCTTGGTGGCTGTGTTTTTTGGCAAAATTGTGAGTGAACCCACTCCCTTGGATGAGAAGCAACCCCACAAATGAATGGTCTCAGGATGCTTTACTGTTGGCATGTCACAGGACTGATGGTAGTGCTTACCATTTTCTTCTCCTGACAAGCCTTTTTCCAGATGCCCCAAACAATTGGAAAGGGGCTTCATTGGAGAATATGACTTTGCACCAGTCATCAGCAGTCCAGTTGCCATACTTTCTGCAGAAGATCAATCTGTCACTGATGGTTTTTTGGGGGGAGAGAAGTGGCTCATTTGCTGCCCTTCTTAACACTGTGTGTGTGTGTGTGTGTGTGTGTGTGTGTGTGTGTGTGTGTGTGTGTGTGTGTATACACATATAAATAGATATATAGAGATATATTACACATTTGTATGATCCTATTATGTGTGAATATAGAGTATATACAATGTGTACACAATACATGTTTGTATATATATATATTTATTTTTTTTACACACACTTTCTATATTCCGTGTGTACACATTCCTGGTCAAAAGTTTTGAGACTGTAAAATATATGGGTTTTCACAATGTTTGCTGCTAAACTGCTTTTAGATCTTTGTTTCGGTTGTGCATGTGATGTACTGAACTATAATTATAAGCACTTCATGAGTTTTAAAAGGCTTTTATTGACCATTACATGAGATGTATGCAAAGAATCAGTATTTGCAGTGTTGGCCCTTCTTTTTCTGGACCTCTGCAATTTGTCTGGGCATGCTGTCAATCAACTTCTGGGCCAAATCCTGACTGATAGCAACCCATTCTTTAATAATCACTTCTTTGAGTTTCTCAATTAGTTGGCTTTTGTTTGTCCACCCGCCTCTTGAGGAATGACCACAAGTTCTCAATGGGATTATGATCTGGAGAGTTTACAGGCCATGGACCCAAAATATCAATGTTTTGGTCTCTGGGCCACTTAGTTATCACTTGCCTTATGACACTGTGCCCCATCGTGCTGGAAAATGCATTGTTGTTCACCCAACTGTTGTTGATTTGTTGGAAGAAGTTGCTGTTGGAGGGTGTTTCGGTATCATTCTTTTTGTGGCTGTTTTTTTTTTTGTTTATTTTTTTGTGCAAAATATTGAGTGAACTCATTCCCTTGGATAAGAAGCAACCCCTCACATGAATGGTCTCAGGATGCTTTACTGTTGGCATGACACAGGGCTGATGGTAGCGCTCACCTTTTTTCTTCTCCTGACAAGTATTTTTCCAGATGCTCTAAACAATTGGAAAGGGGCTTCATTGGAGACTATGACTTTGCACCAGTCATCAGCAGTCCAGTCACCATACTTTCTGCAGAAGATCAATCTGTCCCTGATGGTTCTTTTTTTGGGAGAGAAGTGGTTTCTTTGCTGTACTTCTTGACACCAGGCTGTCTTCCAAAATTCTTCACCTCACTGTTCGTGCAGATGTGCTCCCACCTGCCTGCTGCCATTTCTGAGCAACCTCTGGACTGGTTGCACTCCGATCCTGCAGCTGAATCCTCTTTCATAGACAATCCTGGCACTTGCTGGACTTTCTTGGATGCCCTGAAGCCTTCTTACCAAGAACTAAACTGCTTTTCTTGAAGTTCTTGATGATCCTATAAATTGTTGATCTTTAGTAACCACAATATCCTTGCCTGTGAAGCCATTTTTATGCTATGCAATGGTGGCTGCATGCGTTCCTTTGCTGGTCACCATGATTAACAAGAGAAGGTCAATGATTTCAAGCATCACTCTCCTTTTAACATGTCAAGCCTAATGATCTCCAGCCTTGTGCTCATCAACATTAACAAGACTATTACTGAAATGTTCTCAGCAGGTCCTTTAATGACAGCAATGAAATGCAGTGGAATCTAGTTTTTTTTTTTTGGGGGGGGGGGGATTTTTTTTTTTTTATTGCAAAGTAGAACAGAACAGAACAGAACAGAACAGAACAGAACAGAACAGAACAGAACAGAACAGAACAGAACAGAACAGAACAGAACAGAACAGAACAGAACAGAACAGAACAGAACAGAACAGAACAGAACAGAACAGAACAGAACAGAACAGAACAGAACAGAACAGAACAGAACAGAACAGAACAGAACAGAACAGAACAGAACAGAACAGAACAGAACAGAACAGAACAGAACAGAACAGAACAGAACAGAACAGAACAGAACAGAACAGAACAGAACAGAACAGAACAGAACAGAACAGAACAGAACAGAACAGAACAGAACAGAACAGAACAGAACAGAACAGAACAGAACAGAACAGAACAGAACAGAACAGAACAGAACAGAACAGAACAGAACAGAACAGAACAGAACAGAACAGAACAGAACAGAACAGAACAGAACAGAACAGAACAGAACAGAACAGAACAGAACAGAACAGAACAGAACAGAACAGAACAGAACAGAACAGAACAGAACAGAACAGAACAGAACAGAACAGAACAGAACAGAACAGAACAGAACAGAACAGAACAGAACAGAACAGAACAGAACAGAACAGAACAGAACAGAACAGAACAGAACAGAACAGAACAGAACAGAACAGAACAGAACAGAACAGAACAGAACAGAACAGAACAGAACAGAACAGAACAGAACAGAACAGAACAGAACAGAACAGAACAGAACAGAACAGAACAGAACAGAACAGAACAGAACAGAACAGAACAGAACAGAACAGAACAGAACAGAACAGAACAGAACAGAACAGAACAGAACAGAACAGAACAGAACAGAACAGAACAGAACAGAACAGAACAGAACAGAACAGAACAGAACAGAACAGAACAGAACAGAACAGAACAGAACAGAACAGAACAGAACATCTGGGGGTCTAGAGTCAAGACAGGAAGCAGTAGCGGCCTGGAGGTGCCTCGCCGGCCCCGACTCGCGCTCCGCAGCGTCGGCACCCCAGGCCTGCGGCCTGGAGGTGCCTCGCCGGCCCCGACTCGCGCTCCGCAGCGTCGGCACCCCAGGCCTGCGGCCTGGAGGTGCCTCGCCGGCCCCGACTCGCGCTCCGCAGCGTCGGCACCCCAGGCCTGCGGCCTGGAGGTGCCTCGCCGGCCCCGACTCGCGCTCCGCAGCGTCGGCACCCCAGGCCTGCGGCCTGGAGGTGCCTCGCCGGCCCCGACTCGCGCTCCGCAGCGTCGGCACCCCAGGCCTGCGGCCTGGAGGTGCCTCGCCGGCCCCGACTCGCGCTCCGCAGCGTCGGCACCCCAGGCCTGCGCATTTTCAGCATTCTATAATGATGTGGAGAACAGCAGTGCATTTTTTGAACTCTTGGAGTGCTGTTGAGTAGACGGGTAGTGCATAAAAAGGGCTATTTTGTGCTGTCTGTTCAAATGAGACCTTTGCTTTCCAATCTCTATTGCAGCTGCAGTAATGTTAATCTGCTGCTCCTCCCTCTTGCCTTCACTGCTCGTCACCAGTGATTCTCACCTCTCAATCTCTCAATTGTATCACATTGTTGTGATAGTTAGTACGGCATGGTCATATTAGTAAACAGTAATTACAGCCTGACTCGCTGAACCACATGGCAGCAGCAGCCAGCTCTGTAAAGTTCACATTGGGAGCACAAATTGTGAATTGATTTTTTTTTTTTTTTTGTAATTGTGGCTGAAGGGATACCGTGAAGGTTTTAGTCAATGGGGCATCACAATGTTTTGTGATGTTCAGCTACTCCTAATCGCATGCAACTGCTAACAAGTCTTAGTCATATACAGTACTGCCCATAATTATTCATACCCCTGTCAAATTTTGAGAACAGAACAGAGGGGAAATCCAAAGTTCTATACCATTCCAAATAGTCCAAGCTGTTCTAAAGCATCCTAATTGCCCTGATTAATTTGGAACAGCTGTTGTAATCTACTCAACAGGTGAAAATCAGCGGCTCTCTGCACTTGGTTTGTGGACAGTCATGGCTAAAACAAAGGACCTCAGGACCTACTACACTATATTCTCTCGATCTCTCCCCACTCTCTTTTTGAACCAGGCAATAAGGGCCCTCTCACAGTATAAAACGTGTAGGAAAGGGGCAATCGGTTTCCTGTGCATTTGTACTTTGCAATTGTACCTGCAGTAAAAGTTGTATTGAATGGTGTTGTATGGCATTATGGCAAAAATGCCACATTCAGAGAATGGGATCGGCTGTTCTCGGGATCTGGAATCAGCGCTGGTGTCCTTGTGGTTGCATGTGACTCAATCAGATGGAAACGCATGTAGTGTGAAAGGGGCCGCATACTTCCTGTTGGCATTTGGATGTGTTTGGAACTGAATAACTGCCTCTGTACGGTGCAGCTGCTGGCATTGTTCTGACATCTGTAGCAGCCAATCAGGAGCCAGATCTACCTGGCCAGGTTAGACTTCTGCAATGTGTGATGTAGAGGAGAATATATTCCTGTGATGGTGCTGTGCTCATGCAGAGGTCATTCAGCTGTAACTAGCAACATAATGGCGGCTCAGGAAAGCCTCTGTTCATCATGATGGCGGTAGACCATGCTGAGCGAGAGGTAGATGGCAGCCCGGAGATTGTATCGAGCGGTAACATCTTGGGATCTTTTACGGGTAGCAAACAGACACGAGACCTGATTGTCAACCTGCAGATGTCCTGTATGGAGCCAGTGCGCAGAGAATTGTGCGCAAAGAGGTTTAAAGGTGAGCGAACCAGACTGTGAATCACTAGATCCATGTGTGTGACTGCGGGACATAGTGAGTCCTGCTTATCCAGAATCTGTTTGGGGGTAGAGGTGGAGGGGGGATTGCTGGGGTAATAGATTGAACTCTGCGCTTGGGGATTAGGCAGGGATAGGAGACGAGAAGCCTGTATGTCCCTTGTCTGAGTCTCACCATCCTCTCTTCTTTCATTGTAGTTATTATGGACAATTATTAGGAGCAGCCTCACCTTCTGGATCCACATTTAGGTAAGCTATTTTCATAACCATAGACAATAGAGTAGGGGCCAGCAAGGCACCTCCAGGCCGCAGAGAAATGTTGCTAATGTTAATAAGTGTGAAGCCAGTTGACATTTTACTTTGTAAACAGATCACTTTGTGAACCTGTCAGGGCCGCTATATCAGGATCATGGCTTCAAAGTGATAGGTTCAGATCAGGGTCATGGCTACAGAGTCATTGCTTCAGATCAGGTTCATGGTGTCAGAACAGGGTCAGGACTCCAGTCAGTGGCTCAGATCAGTCATGCCGTTGAGTCATGGGTTCAGATCAGGGGTGTGGCTACCGAGTCATGGGTTCAGATCCTGGTCTTGGCTACCGAGTCATGGGTTCAGATCAAGGTCATGGCTTCAAATCAGGGCTGTGGCATCAGTCATGGGTTCAGATCAGAGTCATGGGTTCAGATCAGGATAATGGTGTTTAAATTTTGAACCAATTTCTGACTCTGATGCCTATTATAATTTGTATGTAATCAAAAGGAAACCAATTCAGTTATAAAGTTTTTTTATTATTACTATTTAGTATTTATATAGCTCCGACACCTTACGCAGAGCTGTACACAGTATATTGTCTTGTCACTTAAAGAGGAATGTTAACCAATGAATAAACTCCATTCCAGTCAGTAGCGGATACCCCCTTTCCCATGAGAAATCTTTACCTTTTCTCTAATAGATCATCAGGGGAGTCTGTCTGGCTGATATTGTGGTAAAACGCCTCCCACGGTGTAATGTCATGACGGTGGTCCCGACCGGTTGCTCTCTGAGAACCTCATTGCATTGTGGGAAAGAACTGCTTTCTCCAACTGTCAAGCAAGCAGTATTTCACTCTGTGCATAGAACTCTCAGTAATGAACATTCCGCACAGATCACCTGGCAGAACTAAACACGTCACCACCAGTGATACATTTCAGAATGTTAATCAGGGAGAGGAAAGATTTTACAATGGGCAAACACTGACTAAATAATCTGTAAATACTATTGTAAACCAATGTTTCTCAAACCTGTCCCCGTGACTCCCCAGCGGTGCATGGTTTGCAGGCAATCTCACTTATGCACAGATGGGGTAGTTAGTGTCTCAGCTAGGTGGATTCCATGTAGCTGTGACACTAATTACCCCACCTTTGCATAAGTGAGGTTGCCTGCAAACCATGCACTTTTGGGGAGTCACAAGGACAGGTTTGAGACACTCACAATAAGCAATTTTATTGTAATTTTCACTACAATTCCTATTTAATTGTCCCTCAGAGGGGTTCACAATTGAATGCCTACCATAGCCCCATGTCCATATTGTGTAGTGTATGTATCATAGTCTGTATGTTTTTGGCATGTAGGAGGAAACTGGAGTGCCCGGAGGAAACCCATATAGACACGGGGAGAACATACAAACTCTGTCCTTTGTTATAAGGTTACTGAATAGCCAATAAGATGCAAATAATTCATAGATGTAGAATTATGCAACATTCTGGTTAGTTCATTTAAATGGCATACATTTGCATAATTCTGCATAATCGCAGTTTTATTTGCATCTTATTAACCACTGACACATCTATAGCCTTTCATTTGTGAGGGTTGTATATTATCTGGAGTAGTCACACTGGCAGGGATGACACGCCTGGCATGGTAGGAAATGTATATTTACCCTTTATTTCCTGTACGTATGTGTAATTGGAAGAGGTTGGAAGTGCTGTGGATAAAGAAATCTGAGTTGGGAGTTTTGCTTGTCCGAAGCCCTGAATAGCAGTGTGCTGATGGGTGCATTACTTATGTGTTACTACTAGGAGTCTCCAGAGCTCTCATCTCTCTCCTGGCTCAGTGCAGTGATAGCAGTCCTGCTTTGTCTTGCAGGGTGGATGTTGGAGTTACTGCTGGATATTATACAGGATAAATCCTCCTCGCCTGATTTCTTCCACCTGGCCTTCAAATTCCTCCTCATCATTTCTAAGGTAGGTCAGACAAACCCTGGCCTGGGTTTGCTCTCTAAAGGCCGGTGACACTGATATAGACTGTAGAGTATCGTATCATGTCAGCCATCAGTAAAAGCAAGAAGATTTGAATCAAGATAATGCTATTTACAGTGCTGCCCATAATTATTCATATCCCTGACACATTTTGACTTCAAGTTACTTTTATACAACCAGCAAGTAATTTTTTTGAGGAGAAATGTGTCTCCCAAAGGATAAGACAATGTACAAGAGGCATTATTGTGTGTGTGTGTGTGTGTGGGGGGGGGGGGGGGGGGGTAGAATCTCAGCTTTTATTTACATTTGAGCAAAAGGTGTCCAGTCCAAAATTATTCGTACCCTTCTCAATAATTAATAGTAAAGCCCCCATTGGCTATTATAGCGATCAAACGCTTCCTATAATTGCAGACCAGCTTTTTGCAAAACGTTAATGTTGTCTGCTAACCATCTCTTCACTACTTTTGCTGTGTGTTTTGGGTCATTGCCATGCTGAAATGTCCACTGGTGCCCAAGGCCAAGTTTCTATGCAGACTGCCTGATGTTGTCATTGAGAATTCTCATGTATTTTTTTTTTTTTTTTTCATGGTGCCATTTACATGATTAGGTTCCCTGGTCCATTGGCTGAAAAAAACACCCCCAAAGCATTAGGTTCCCACCACCATGTTTGACAGTGGGTATGGTGTTCTTAGGGTTGAATGATTCTCTTTTGTTATGCCAAATGAAGGAGGCATCATTGTGACAAAACATTTTATTATTATTATTAATTATTGTATTTATAAAGCGCCAACATATTACGCAGCGCTGGACAATAAATAGGGATACATACATTGCAACAAGGGGTGAGAGACAGAGAGGTAGCAAACGGTTATACAACATAGCACAAGATTATACACACAATCAGGGTGTAAAGTGCGGTTTACTTAGACCCGGCAAAACAAGTACGAGTTAGTCCATGAGAAGGGTGTAATTGCCGGGGCAGTAAAATTAAGGAGGACACACTGAGGGGGGAGGCCCTGCCAAGGCTTACAATCTAAAGGGTGGCGGGGACACATAAGGTACATTTGAATTTCTGTTTCTTCTGACCATAACATAGAAGACCAGAAGTCTTAAGGCTCATACACACATCAGACTATAGTCTTTGGAAATGAAAGATCACAGACCATTCTTGCCACCCTTCATGTATTATGAGAGCCATACCTTCACAGTCTTTTCTATGGAGCTGAACTCCCCATCAGAAAAACATCTTTGCAAGATGCTGTACACAAAGATGCTGTACAGACACAAGAGATCAGTATCTGCAAAAGATCTGTTCCTGCCAAAGATCCGTTCCTGCAAATTACATTCATAGTCTATGAGATCTGCAGATCATCATACACACCTTGTTTAACTGACATTCATCTGCAGATCAGACAATCAACTGCAGATCTGAAAATCCATCCTGGTGGATCTGATCTGCAGATGAAGTCTGTTAAACAAGGTGTGTATGAGGATCTGCAGATATAGACTACGAATGCATTTTGCAGGAACGGATCTTTTGCAGGAACAAATCTTTTGCAGATACTGATCTTTTGAATGTCTACAGCATCTTTGTGTGCAGCATCTTGCAAAGATTTCTGTCTGATGGGGAGTTCAACTCCATAGAATAGACTGTGTAGGTATGGCTCTCATACTACATGGAAGGGGATAAAATTGGTCTGTGATCAGGGCCGGCCCGCTCATGAGGTGAGGTGAAACATTTGCCTCAGGCGGCAAACTTCTAAGGGCGGCACCCGCCCGGGGGCCTGGCTGCCGAGCCGGAGGGGTAGCGGGCAGGTCGGGGTATTGGGCCTAGCGGTGGGGTCCCCCGCCTGGGTCCCCCGATCTGCGCTCCCCTCCAGCCTGTAATTAGGAAGCCGCTGCCAGATTGTAAGAGGCACGTGCGGGGAGGACTCACCTTTTCCGCGTTCCAGCGAGCGCTCCACTGACGTCACTTCCTGCATCGCCGCCCACTGTATTGTAAGTGGACGGCTATGCAGGAAGTGACGTCAGTGGAGCGCACGATGGAAGGAAGTGACGTCAGTGGAGCGCACCCAAGGACAGGGGGTGGGGGGGGGGCGGGCGGCTTCAGCAGCAGCTCTCTCCTAAATTTGCCTCAGGTGGCAAAAAGTCTAGGGCCGGCCCTGCCTGTGATCTTTCATTTTCCAAAGCCTTTGGTCTGATGTGTGTATGAGCTTTTATTCTTTGTCTAGATGAGCATTTGCAAATGCTAAGTGAGCTTTTGTGTGCCTTATCTGGAGAAGTGGTGTCCTGGTCTGCATCTGTGGAACCCAGCAGTGTGCAGTGTCCTGGTGGCAATGTCTCAAGGCAGACAATCCAGCGAAGTGCCCAGATTCACCAGGATGGCTTTGGTGGTGATCCTTGGATTGTTTTACACCTCTCTCACTGTCCTCCTGGACAGCACAGGTGTCACTTTTGGCTTTCGACCATGTCCTCTGAGATTTTCTTCAGTGCCGGACATCTTTTTAATAATACTTTGCATTGTAGCCACTAGAACTTGAAACCGTTTAGAAATAGAGATGTCCCGAATGGTTCCCAGTGAACTTCCGTGGTTCGCGATCGCGGAGAAACCGCAAACTTTTTTGGAAGTTCAATTTGCCCCCATAGTGCATCAATCAGCAGGCACATTGTAGCCAATCAGTCTACACTCCCTCCTGGAGCCCCTCCCCCTTATAAAAGGCAGTGCTTGCAGTAATTAGAGAAGGGAGAGCTGCTGTGCAGAGACCTATAGGGAAAGCTTAGTTAGGCTCTTGTAGGCTTGTTAGCTTGCTCCTTGCTGATTCTTATTGCAAAAAAAAGCACCCCTCAACAGCTCTTTTGAGAGCTAATCTTGTTCTTGTGATCACTTTATTTATTTTTTTTGGCCCACTTGCATTATATACAGGTCTGTCAGTCAGTCGCAGCTGGCCTTTGGTCCCTTGGTGGTATAATTACTACTGTGCCTGTTGTTTACTTCAGTGCACCCACCTCCCTATGTGAGTGCATGCAGTGTCACTGTGCCAGTCCGGTACCTGTCTGTGTGTGACAGGTGCACATTGTAGTATCCATCACTGTATATACCTACCTGTTGTTCTCAGTGCACCCACCTACCTACGTTAGCGCACGCAGTGTGATATTTAATATAACCAGTCACTGTACCTGTTCACGGTATGTGTGTGTGAGACAGGTGCACATTTGTAATATCATCACTGCATATACCTACCTGTTGTGTTCAGTGCACCAACCTACCTATGTTAGTGCACGCAGTGTGATATACCACTCCGTGCATACCTGTTAACTGCACCCGTGTGACTGCACATTGTATTAGTCAAGCTAGTGCATACTTTTCACTTCATCTCTTCCCTCCCGATATGGACAAAACAGGTAGAGGCAGACCCAGAGGAAGGCCACCCGGCAGCTCTGTGCGAGGTCGTGCTGATGTGATTTTTGTGCGGCCTTGGATTGGACCAAAGTACAGTGCTCAGAAGAAGGTACGTCTCATCAACTCCCAAGATTGTCAGGACTAGAGATGGCCCGGGACGCGAACTTCCGCAAAAGTTTGGTTCGCACAAACTTTAGCTAACTGCAATAGATTTCAATGGGGAGGCAAACTTTGAAAACTAGAAACATTTATGCTGGCCAGAAAAATGATGGAAAAGATGCTTCAAAGGGTCTAACACCTGAGTTTTTTTCAGTGACTACAAGAGCTCAGGGTGCGAAGCCCCACGCGGCTGGGGTCTGCATTCTGGCTATCCCAGCCTGCATGGGGGACATGGGGTTACAGAGAGCTCGGTAGGGGGGACCATATGTCGTTTTTTTCTTCATATTTCCCACACTCAGCACATAAAAATAATAAAAAATATATATATATTTTTTTAAATCTATTTTCTTTTTGAATTTTTTTTCCTCGTGTAGTCACTGCCCTCTTCTACATAACTGCAAATTTGGTGTTATTACTATGTAAGGGGACTTTGCTATTAACCGCTAAATTCAGCGGGCATTAAAGTCTATGGGAAAATGCAAACACAAACTTTTTTTGAAAAAAATGTGTGGTTCAACGCGAACCACTGATGTTCGCCGGCGGCAAACCATTCGGGCCATCTCTAGTCAGGACGTGGTTGACTATTTAACACAAAACACCTCATCTTCCGCAGCCACCTGATCTACTACAAGCACCACATCCGCTGCATTTGACACTGCGCAGGAGTTATTTGGTGGGGGAATCACTGATGCACAGCCATTATTGTTACAACAAGATGAAGGCGCTAAGCAAATTACACCACCTCATATGTCTGAGTTAGGCGACACTATGGACGTAAGGAGGATGATGAAGTACCTGCTGTTGGTGCAGTTTATGGGGTGTCTGAGGTAAGTGAAGCTGGGCAGGATGATGACGATGATACGGATGCCACATGGGATCTTAAGAGACAAGATGACCAAGGGGACAGTTCAGAAGGGGAGTCAGAGAGGAGTAGGAGGAGACAAGTTCCTGAAAAAAACAGGCAGCTCGTCATCAGAAACAGCTGGTGGCAGTGTCCGGCGCCATGTATCGCCACCTATAGACAGCCAGCCAACATGCCCTTCAATGTCAGCTGCTGATCCACCATAGTGCCATCACCCCAGGGGAGGGGCTCAGTAGTTTGGAAATTTTTTTAATGTGTCTGCCTCAGATCAGAGCAATGCCATCTGTTCTCTCTGCCTCCAAAAATTGAGCCGTGGAAAGGCCAACACCCACGTAGGGACTAGAGATGTGGGAACCGCTCGCCGGCGAACATCTCTGAATCCCTG
Organism: Hyperolius riggenbachi; assembly: GCF_040937935.1. NCBI lineage: Eukaryota > Metazoa > Chordata > Amphibia > Anura > Hyperoliidae > Hyperolius > Hyperolius riggenbachi. The sequence goes on along the minus strand of NC_090657.1, from coordinate 40,253,522 downwards.
GGGGATTACTACTTCCGGGTCGCTCTGACCCGGAGTAGTACGCCTGCGCTGCCCGGCGGAGCATGTCCTAGATCGCGCTCCTGTTGCCGGGCACTTTTTGCGCATGTGCGTGATGTTATGAACGACATCACGCTCATGCGCAGAGTGCCCGGCAACAGGAATGCGATCTAGGACACGCTCCGCCGGGCAGCGCAGGCATACTACTCCGGGTCCGAGCGACCCGGAAGTAGTAAAACCCCCCCCCCCAGAGATGTTCGCCTGGTGACCCGTTCACCACATCTTTAGTAGGGACATCTGCCTTACGAAGGCACATGCAGAAAAGGCACAAACTGCAATGGGAAGAGCACCTGAGCAAAAGCAGCACACAAGAAAAGCCACCCTTCTTCTACTCTTCCTCCTTCAGGTGCAGCATCTTCAGCCGCTTTCTTCTTTGCACCTTCACAGCCAGAGATGTCGCGAACCTCCGCTTTTCGGTTCACGAACCGGGTTCGCGAAGTTCCGCAGAAGGTTCGGTTCGCGGAAAAGTTTGCGAACCGCAATAGACTTCAATGGGGATGCGAACTTTCAAAAATAGAAAAAATTGTGATGGTCACAAAAGTGATGGAAAAGATGTTTCAAGGGGTCTAACACCTGGAGGGGGGCATGGCGGAGTGGGATACATGCCCAAAGTCCCGGGGAAAAATCTGGATTTGACGCAAAGCAGCATTTTAAGGGCAGAAATCGCATTGTATGCTAAATTGCAGGCCTAAAGTTCTTTAAAACGTCTTGCATGGGTATACATCAATCAGGGAGTGTAATTAGAGTTCTGCTACACACTGACACACCAAACTCACTGTGTAACGCAGCGCAAACAGCTGTTTGCGTAGTGACGGCCGTACTGGACTGGTGTGCACCGTGGCCAGAGTGTAGGCCGTGGCGTTTTTCAAGCCCATATGGTCGCCGGGCTGTGGTAGCTCAATGATAGAACAACAGTGATTGTCCAGCTGATCAAATTTGGTCTGACCACAATGAAGCAACGACCTTCTTATCTTTTGTGTGCCACCCCCACCTGAGACACTCAAATAGCCGGCGGTCATTGCTTCATTGTGATGCGCAAGCCCCTTCACCGCGGCAAGGTAATGATCATGAAGGGGGATCGGCACATGTACATGCCTTTTGTTTTGTTGTTGCAGCCGCCCGCAGTGCAGCCAGAAAAATTAGGCAGGCATGTACACGCACCAGAAAAATTAGTGTAGCGGCCGCTGCTAGCAGCGGCCTTAAAAATTCAGGAATCCGCCTAGAGTCCTGGACCCTGTTGGTGGTGGCGGAGAAGGCAGTCAAGCGGCCTGCAGGCAGAGATGCTGTGCGTGGGGACTGACTTAGTCTTCGGTCGTGCAGTAGCCCTCCGGGATCCATTCCTCATTCATCTTGATAAAGGTCAGGTACTGAACACTGTCGTGACTTAGGCGACTTCTCTTCTCAGTAACTACGCCTCCAGCTGCACTGAAGGTCCTTTCTGACAGGACGCTTGCGGCAGGGCAAGAGAGAAGTTGTATGGCGAATTGGGACAGCTCTGGCCACAGGTCAAGCCTGCGCAACCAGTAGTCCAAGGGTTCATTGTCGCTTTTCGCAGAGTCTACATCCACACTCAAGGCCAGGTAGTCGGCTACCTGCCGCTCCAGGCGTTGTTGGAGGGTGGATCCGGAAGGATTATGGTGAGGAGTTGGACTAAAGAACGTCCGCATGTCCGACATCACCCTGAGATCGCTGGAGCGTCCTGTCCTTGCCTGCGTGGACTTGGAAGGAGGAGGGTTACTGCCAGTGGTACCTTGATTGCGTTTTGCAGCCACATCACCCTTAAATGCATTGTAAAGCATCATCGACAGCTTGTTCTGCAAGTGCTGCATCCTTTCCGCCTTTTGTTGAGTTGCTAAGAGGTCGCCACTTTGTGCCTGTACCGAGGGTCTAGTAGCGTGGCCACCCAGTACAGGTCATTCATCTTGAGTTTTTTGATACGGGGGTCCCTCAACAGGCTGGACAACATGAAAGAGGCCATCTGCACAAAGTCTGATCCAGATGTACACTCCATCTCCTCTTGCTCTTCCACAGTGACGTCACGCAACTCCTCTTCCTCCCCCCAGCCACGAACAATACCACGGGAACGTGGAGCAGCAGAAGCCCCCTGTGATGGCTGCCACGGTTGTTCTTCTTCCGCCGCCTCTTCCTCCTCCACAGAAACACCTTCCTCATCATCACCATCATCAGAGTCTGACTCCTCTCCTTCCCCACATGACCCCTCTTCTTCCTCCTCCTCCTCCTCCCCCCTCTGTGCTGCCGCAGGTGTTGTGGGAACATCGGGTTCGTGTGTAAATGGCTCCCACGACTCCTGCTGCCGTAACTCTTCTCGTTCACGCTCCTCCACAGCTGTATCCACCACTCTACGCACAGCACGCTCCAGGAAGTAGGCGTAGGGGATCAAGTCGCTGATGGTGCCCTCATCGCGACTCACCAGTTTGGTCACTTCCTCAAAGGGCTCCATGACCCTGCATGCATTTCGCATCAGTGTCCAGTTGTTGGGCCACAACATCCCCATCCTCCCAGATTGTGTCCTTGTACTGTAATGATACAGGTAGTGGGTGACGGCTTTCTCCTGGTCTAGCAGGCGAGAGAACATCAGCAGGGTGGAATTCCAGCGAGTCGGGCTATCGCAAATCAGGCGTCTCACCGGCAAGTTGTTTCTACGCTGAATCTCTGCAAAGCGTGCCATGGCCTTGTAAGAGCACCTGAAATGCCCACATAACTTCCTGGCCTGCTTCAGGACGTCCTCTAAGCCTGGGTACTTGGACACAAATCTTTGCACGACCAGATTCAGCACATGTGCCATGCAGGGTATGTGTGTCAGCTTTCCCAAATTCAACGCAGCAATCAGATTGCTGCCGTTGTCACACACCACGTTGCCGATCACAAGCTTGTGCGGGGTCAGCCATTGCTCCACCTGTTAAGAGCAGCCAGGAGAGCTGCTCCAGTGTGACTCTCCGCTTTCAGGCAAGACCTGTCTAACACTGCGTGACACCGTCGTACCTGGCATGCAGCATAGGCCCTGGGGTGCTGGGGCTGTGTAGCTGGAGAGGAGATCGTGGCACCAGCCAAGGAGGAGGAGGAGGAGGATGACGACAGCGAAGCGGTGGTAGCAGGTGGAGAGGAGGTGGCTGGAGGCCTGCCTGCAAGCTGTGGAGGTGTGACAAGTCGGTCTGCTGCGCAGCCACGTACTCCCTGCTTGCTGCCATCGGTCACCAGGTTGACCCAATGGGCTGTGTATGTAATGTAGTGGCCCTGCCCTTGCTTGGCAGACCAGGCATCCGTGGTCAGGTGGACCCTTGACCCAACGCTGTGTGCCAGAGATGACACCACTTGCCTCTCAACTGCACGGTAGAGTTTGGGTATGGCCTTTTGTGAAAAATAATTGCGGCCTGGTATCTTCCACTGCGGTGTACCAATGGCCACAAACTTACGGAAAGCCTCCGACTCCACCAGCTTGTATGGTAATAGCTGGCGAGCTAATAGTTCCGCCACGCCAGCTGTCAGACGCCGGGCAAGAGGGTGACTGGCAGACATTTGCTTCTTCCGCTCAAATACTTCCTTCACGGACAGCTGGGTACTGCTGTGGGCAGAGGAGAAGGAACCACTCAAGGGAAGAGGCGGTGTGGAGGAGGGTGGCTGTGAAGGTGCAAGGGAGAAAGTGGATGAAGACGATGCACCTGAAGGAGGAAGAGGAGGAGGAGGGTGGCTTGTCTTTTGAGGGGTGATGCTTTTCCTCAGGTGTTCTTGCCATAGCTGTTTGTGCCTTCTCTCCAGGTGCCTTCGTAAGGCACTTGTCCCTACGTGAGAGTTGGCCTTTCCACGGCTCAAATTTTGCTGGCAGAGACAACAGATGGCTTTGCTCCAATCTGAGACACACACGTGAAAAAATTTCCAAACCGCTGAGCCCCCCTGGGCTGATGGCGCTACGGTGGCATCAGCAGCTGACGTTGAAGGGCATGTGTGCTGGCTGGCCATAGCTGGCTATACATGGCGCCAGACACTGCCCCCAGCTGTTTCTGAGGACGAGCTCCCTCTGCTTCTATCATGGAGTCGTCTCCTCCTACTCCTCTCTGACTCCTCCTCTGAACTGTCCCCCTGGTCATCTCCTCTACCGGGAACATATGTGGTATCCGTATAATCGTCATCATAATCCTCCTGGCCAGCTGTGCTTTCTTCAGACACCTCCTCAAGTGCACCAACTTCAGGTGGTCCACCATCATCCCCATCCACACACGTTACGTCCATATTATCGCCACCTAACTCAGACGTATGAGGTGGTGTATCTGCGCCGTCTTGTTGTTGTGGCAGTAGTGGCTGGGAATCAGTGATTTCACCACCACCACCAAATAACTCCTGTGAAGTGTCAAATGCAGCGGATGTGGTGCTTGTTGTAGCGCTGGTGGCTGCGGGAGATGAGGTGTTCTGTGTTAAAAACTCAATCACCTCCTCACGATTTTGGGAAGTGATGGCACATGCCTTCTTCTGAGCACTGTATTTTGGAGCAGGTCCGCACGAAATGAGAGAAACACCACCTCGCACAGACCTGCCGGTGCCTGGTGGCCTTCCTCTGGGCCTGCCTCTACCTCTTCCTCTACCTGGTATGTCCATTTTGTCCATCTCGGGGGGATGCTAGCTATATGCAGTGAGGTGGGTTCTCACTCAACACAACAGGTACTTAGATGCAGTGAGGTGGCCAGGTGGGTTCTCACCCAACACAACAGGTATTTAGATGCAGTGAGCTGGGTTCACTCAACACAACGCTAGGTATATGCAGTGATGAGGTGGGTTAAGTATACACAACAGGTACTGGGGTATATGCAGTACTGGGTAGTACAATGTGCAGCTCCCTGTCACACACACAGGTAGTCATTGAACTGCTCTCCAAGCAAGCGGCGGCTTCCCCGCATCCAACCACAGTGTCAGTAGTATTGCTATGCGCGCAATCCGCCGCATCCAACGCAGACTCCACCGCCCTGCCCATGCGGCATGCAGCGGTTTCTTCGCGTTGTGCCGCCATGTTGGACGCGGAAACAGCCGCCTCACTCTGAGCACTCGCAGCGGCTTTTCGCGTTTCCTCACAGCTATATATACTAGGCGCTGGTCATTCTCTGGTTGTCCGCCTTTGCGATCACTACGTGGAAGCACTCACATTTTGGCAGATTCTGTGTTATTCTTTAGACCAGTTCCACGGTGTTGATGATCACGGACCTCACACCCCAGATTAGGAATACTGTGTATTATCTGTTATTCTTCAGACTAGTTCCAGGGTGTTGATGACTATGGAGCTCACACCCATGACTAGGAATTAGCCTTACCATCCTGTTATATCTTCAGACTAGTTCCAGGGTGTTGATGACTACGGAGCTCACACCCAAGACTAGGAATTAGCTTCACCATCCTGTTATATCTTCAGACTAGTTCCAGGGTGTTGATGATCAAGGAGCTCACACCTTTAGACTAGACAATTGTATAATTTGTTATGATCTTCTGCTTTTCCTGACCTCTCTTCTGACCTCTGATTTGGTACTTCGCTATTTCTGAAACTCCGTTTCCAAACCTTGCCTGCCTTAAGATTCCATATCAGTCTCTTCCTTCTATATCTGATCTGTCTGTCTGTTGCCGACCTGCCTTGTCCGACCTCGAGAACTATCTCCTCTGTTTAGAGAGAGTTCACAGACCTGTCAGTGACACTCCACCATTGGTGTCACTCACACTCTGGACCTTCCCACTCTCAGCCTGACTCCTCCCCTTGGGGAGCCTCAGGCCGTTGGAAGGAGCCTGTTCTTAGGGCAGTATACCTTACTGCCTTGCACCCTCTATACGGGGGCTCTCCTCAAAGTATTACTGTTGCACCAAACACTCATATTACTCAGGTGTCCAGAGGTTACAGATATATCTGATTATCGGTGATACTGCAGATCATCAATAATCGGGTATATATCTGTATTCTCGGTGATACTGCAGATCACCGGTAATCAGATCCTGGTGGATTGTTACAGAAGCATTGTGGGATCAATTCTCATCAGAACCAGATGTTTCCTCAACACCTGCGGCAGCACAGAGGGAGGAGGAGGAAGAGTCATGTGGGGAAGAGGAGTCACTCGGATGATGAGGAAAGTGTTTCTTTGGAGGAGGCGGAGGTGGCGGCAGAAGAACCACCGCAGCAGGCATCACAGGGGGCTTGTGCTGCTCAATGTTCCCGTGGTATTGTTGGTGGCTGTGGGGAGGAGGAGGACTTACCTGTCGTCACTAAGAGCAAGAGGAGATGGATAGTACGTCTGGATCCAACTTTGTGCAGATGGCGTCTTTCATGCTGTCCAGCCTGTAGGCTGGACATATAGGGACCCCCATATAAAAAAAAACTCAAGGGGAATGAGCTGTACTGGGTGGCCACCCTCGGTATAGGCACAAAGCGGCAAGATGTTTCCAAATCATCAGAAGGCTGAAAGGATGCAGCACTTGCAGAACAAGCTGGCAACTATGCTTTACAATGCGTTTAAGGGTGATGTCACAGCACAACGCAATAAAGGTACCACTGCCAGTAATCTTCCCATGTCCACGCAGGCAAGGACAGGACGTTCCAGTGATCTCATGGTGATGTCGGACATGCGGACATTCTTTAGTCCAATGCCTCGCCTTAGCCCTTCCGGATCCACCCTCCACCAACGCCTCGACTGGCAGGTGGCTGGCCTTAAGTGTGGATGTAGACCCTGTGAGCAGCGATCAACCCTTGGACTGCTGGGTGCGCAGGCTTGACCTGTGGCCAGAACTGTCAAAATTTGCCATCCAACTTCTGTCTTGCCCTGCCTCAAGCGTCCTGTCAGAAAGGACCTTTAGCGCAGCTGGAGGCATAGTCACTGAGAAGAGAAGTCGCCTAAGTCACAAAAGTGTTCAGTACCCCACCTTTATCAAAATGAATGAGGCATGGATCCCGGAGGGCTACTGCTCACCCGAAGACAAAGTCAGTCCCCGGCCCGCACACAGCATCTCTGCCTGCACTCCGCGTGACTGCCTGCCCCAAGACTAAGTCAGTCCCCAGTCCCCACACAGCACCTCTGCCTGCAGGACGCTTGACTGCCTTCTCTGCCACCACCAACAGGGTCCAGGACTCCAGGTGGATTCCTGAATTTAAAGGCATGTACATGTGCCAATTCCCCTTCGTGATCATTACCTTGCTGCGGCGAAGGGGCTTGCGTATCACAATGGAGCAATGACCAACGGCGATATGAGTATGTCGGGGGGGGGGGGGGAAGGCATACCAAGATGAGGTTGTTGCTTCATTGTGGACAGCTGGACAGTCCCTACTGTTCTATCATTGAGCTACCACAGCCCAGTGACCATATGGGCTTGAAAACCGCCACAGCCTGCACTCTCGCCATGGTGCGCACCAGCCAAGCACGGCCATCACTACACAAACAGCTGTTTGCGGTTCGTTACACAGTGAGTTTGGTGTGTCAATGTGAAGCTGTACTCTAATTACACTCCCTGATTGATATATACATATGCAAGATGTTTTAAAGCACTTTAGGCCTGCAATTTAGCATTCAATGTGATTTCTGCCCTTAAAACGCTGCTTTGCGTCAAATCCAGATTTTTCCCCGGGACTTTTGGCGTCTGCCCCACTCATCCATGCAAAAACTCTGTTAGACCCCTTGAAACATCTTTTCCATCACTTTTGATGCCAACATAAGTGTTTCTAGTTTTCAAACTTCGTCTCCCCATTGAAGTCTATTGTGGTTTGCTAAAGTTTGCGTGAACCAAACTTTTGCGGAAGTTCGCAAATCGAAAATCGGAGGTTTGGGCCATCTCTATTTAGAAATGGCCTTGTAGATTGTAGCTGCAGGTCCTCACTGAGTTCCTTAGTCTTAACTATGACTGTCCACAAACCAACTGCAGAGAGCTGCTTGTTTTCACCTGTTTAGTTGATTAAAACAGCTGTTCCCAATTAATCAGGGATAATTGGGAAGCTTTAGAACAGCTTGGGCTATTTGGAATGGTACAGAACTTTGAATTTACCCACAGTCTGTGACAGTTTGTGAAGGGTATGAATAATTTTGGACTGGACACTTTTTTTGCTCAAATGTAAATAAAAGCTGAGAAATGTTTACCCCCCCCCCCCACACACACACACACACACACACACACACACACACACACAATAATGCCTCTTGTACATCATCTTTTTGGGAGATACCTATATAATTCCCATCAAAAATTACTTGCTGGTTGAATAAAAGTAACTTTAAGTCATAATTTGACAGGGGTATGAATAATTATGGGTAGCACGGTGTTGACTAAATTAGAAGAAACCGAGTAATATATTGGCTGATCAGCGTTCTTCAGAATTATTACAGGAACAGTTATTCTTTTTTCCTTTTTAAGTTAGCCAATAATTGGTATCATCCTCACTTATAACTGATGTAGACAGCAATTGTGTGATTTCTGGTGATGTGTTAAGCTGCTCATACACCACTCAATGTTCCTGCTTGATTGACCATTCAATCATGTTATTGAATATGAAGAGAATTGATTATTTTTCCATTCTGCTTGATTGATGAAATTTGACTGATATATTGTCAAATCAACTCAATCAGGCAGGATGGAAAATATTGGTGGACTGCAATGGAATTGGCTAACTTTCACAAGATTTTGATAGACACAGATTGGATTTTTGGTGTTGGGGCATGGGGGCACAACATGGTTCAGCTCGATTAGTGAAGGAGAATCCTATGAAATCTTGCTTGTAGTGTGTGGGGCTCTAGTAGATCGACTTCCCATCAACCACACTGTAGTTGATTACTTGATGGAAACTCGAGTAATGTATGGGTACCTTAAAGTGAACACGAGGTGAGAGTGATATGGAGGCTGCCATATTTATTTCCTTTTAAAGGATACCAGAGCCCAATGTTCTATTATTAAAAAATGTTGTGTATGTGGGAGGGTGTCATACTTTACTTACCGCTCCCTCTGTTACAAGCTGCGTGGCTCCGTTCCCCTGTTTCAAACCCCCATTGCAGCTCCAGACCAGAGTGCCCAGTATGGAAATACTTCTGCCCTGTGAACGCGCTCCTCCGTCTTCCCTACTGCAGAGGGCTGTGGAACGCGCAGATGCCTGCAGGACGGGAGCGAGTGGGCGTGATTAGGAAAGATGGAGGAGCGCGTTCACAGGGCAGAAGAAAGGAAATACTGTGCATGCACGGCTCAGTATTTCCATGCTGGACTCTCTGGTCAGGAGCCGCAATGGGAGGTTGAAACAGGGGAATGGAGCCACACAGCTTGAAACTGAGGGAGCGGCAAGTGAACTATGACACCCTCCCACCTGCACAACATTTTTTTTTTTTTTTTTTTTTTTTTTTATCCTAGAATGTTGGGCTCTGGTATCCTTCAAGCAATAAGAGTTGCCTGGCTGCCCTGCTGATCCTCTGCCTCTAATACTCTTAGCCATAGACCCTGAATAAGCATGCAGCAGATCAGGTGTTTCTGACATGATTGTCAGATCTGACAAGATTAGCTGCATGCTCGTTGCTGGTGTGATTCAGACACTACTGCAGCCAAATAGCTCAGCAGGCTGCCAGGCAACTTGCATTGATTAACATGGAACAAATATGGCAGCCTCCATATCACTCTCACCTCAGGTTCACTTTAAGACCTGACCATAAAATGCATGATATTTTTTAGAAAAATTGCAATATAAGCTCAACCCCAAAAATAAGCTCAGTTTGCAATGTCACCGTGGTCACGGGAATATATAGTATACATTGCACACATAGTGAAGAATTATTTGATAAGAGATGAGCGAAGTCATGGCTGGCAGTTTTGTGAGCTTTTCATGGAACTCCCATCGGTTGTCAAGAATCTCAGGAATTGGTTTATCTAAACTGAGGAATTCAATTAGACAAAACATAAAAGTGAAACTATAAATCGCGTCTTTTGATCAATATTAAGGCATAAAATTGAAACATTTCGTTTCGAGTTCCACTTGTTTACAACTAAAACGATTGTTCTTGCTTTAATGCGGCTACATGGGAACAAATGTAGATAATTGTATCGGTACCCGAGCAAGGCAGGGAGCGCACGGCTTGTTGGGATTTTAGGTTTTTCAGGCATTTTCTTTCATTTTTACAATTATGTGTTCCACACGTGGTTTTCCTTTTTTTTTTTTTTAAATAACATTTTATTGAATTTTAACATCAACTTACAGCTTCATAGAAAAATCATTGTTTGATAAATTGTACATAAGGCATAAAATGGCAATAACCTTAATTGAAACAATTAACATGTCAATAACATCTAATACATCTGGCACGTCTGGTTAAGTAATGTATACTTTGCCGTGTGATCTTATCTATAGTCTTTATTAAAGATAGAACTCTTGGCAATCCCCTACTCAAACCTTCCCCGACCCTCTATCAAATAGAGGTGGAAGGCTGATAAGGGGTTTTGATTTGGTTTTCGCAGATTTGAAGACCCTGTCTGGTATCTGCTTTAATATGGCGTTCCATCCTGTATCTTGATATCTTCAAATTAGATTAGTGTGAGGATGTTCATAGGTTCATTAACCACTGTAAGGTCTCTACTAGTAGGATTGGAGAGATGTATCATAACATTGGGTTCTTGAATTTAAACCAATAACATGAAGCTTTAACCCAAACTATAACTACACTAAAGCGAAGTCTAACTACTTTAAGGTAGCTGCTTGGGGTTGTATTTAGTAGTGGCAGAATATTGTAATTTGGATGGTGGTATTGTGTTACTTTTCACTTAGGGAATGGGCTCTGATAAAGGTCATTGGATTTACCCTTTTCTATTTCTTACAAAAGATTCTAATTTCAATTGGAATTGACCAAGGCTTGGAAGTGCGGCCATGATATGGGTTCTGTGGACTTCCAGTTTACAGTTACAAGGTAGATTGCCGCTTAAAGGAGATGGCATATTATAGGTTGAATTTGTTTGTGAATGTTTTCAAGACCAACTATAAAGAGGGCAAGTTCTGGCTTTAGTGAGAAAGCACTTGAGATGTTTTTAAGAAGATCTCTAAAGGGTCCCATATTGATCTTACTAAATGGCAATACCAAAACATATGTTTTTAGTGTCCCAAATAATTGTTACATTTCCAGCATGTTGGAGATTGGTTAGGAGTGAATAATGCTATTTTCCTAGGGGTTAGGTACCATCTTGTGAGTGGTTTTTGAAATTGTTCCCAGTGAGAAGCACTGTGCGAATATTTTTTTATCAATTTTCTTGCTATTAAAATCTGATTTGGTGATATGTTAACCTTTTAGATGGTAAGACCAAACATTGGTGTACTTAGTGAGCAATACTCGGTGCATGCATGCATCATATGTCAGTGTGGCACCCATGGTCTGCTGCTCTCTTCAGGCTGGTGCTTCAAGGCACGTGTTGCAAGTCCCACCCGCGAAGGTATCGGAGCCACTCACAGAAAGTGGGTGGCTGCCTCTATTCAGTAACGGATGCAATTTTTAAGGAGCCATGGATACTGTACCAGCGATTTGTCCAGCCTGGCTATGCAGCCCTAAAAAGCTGTGCACATTCCGTAACTTCTGTTCTGTTGGTGCCAGCGGACCCCAAATTGTTGGGTGGGGCCCTCGGGGCACCCGGAGAGTGCACAGCAAATTTGGTGTAGCTGCGACTTGCGGATTGCCGGATATGGCCTTTTCTCCGAGGCTATTTTGCACTGCATGTTGAACAATCTCCTGCTCCCAACATTGTAGGAACAGTTTGGGGAGGGCCCCTTCCTATTCCGATAGGTCTATGCACTAGTGCCTATAGCATGGTCCATAAAGACATGGGTGACTGGCCTGCATGGAGCCCTGATCTTAACCCCGCAGAGAGCACCTTTGGGATGAAGTAGGGACTGTGAGCCTTGCCTTCTTATCCAACATCAATGCCTGTGCATTAAATGATTGTTATATAATTAAAATAAACCTTTGAATTAAGAACCGGGTGGCATTTAACTTCACTTGTGTAAAAAGGCAGTCAACAGCTCAACACATTTGATCATTGGGTGTTTTTCCTTTGCGGTCAAATCTCTATAATTACTAGAGACAGCTGCATTTGAAACTTGCAGTGAGGGCTGGAGCCCACTAGAGCGTTTTTTATTTTTTATTTTTTTTTTTCCCTTGAGCATTTAGGGAGCTTGATAAATCTCTAGCAATTTCCCTAAACGCTTTGCCAATGTAAATGGATGGTGCAAATTCCACAGAAGCAATTGTGATTAGCAAAATCGCAAACGCAGGACAAGCAGCATTTTGTTAGCATTTGTGCTCCAATGTAAAGTATATAATCGCTCACCAAAACATGCACGGAGCGATTTTGCAAGCGTATTGAAGTTACTGCACACTGTAACAAAATTAAAATTAATTGAAAGGACCAATCAGACTTTAAAACGCTAATTGCTACGCAACCGCTGGCAAATTGATACACTTTTTAAAATTGCTTCCTAAAACACTAATGAAATCAGTTACAAACTGCTCATACAAAATGCTAGCGATTGCGATTAGCGATAGCATTTTGTAGTGAGTTCCAGGCCTCAGTTAGCATTTTTTTTTCAGGTACCATCGATGTCCTTAACCCATTAGAAGTTCCAAGAGTCATTGCAGCTGATTATGTTGCACGGCCAAGTAGCATCTGCTTTTTTATTTACACAGGTTTGCTTGCACTACCTGCATACCCATATAAACTGTTTAATAGTTGGAAATTTTTCTTGTTATAATCATACACACTTACCATGTTTACTGCACTTTTACTTATGTTCTGTCTGCAAACATCTACAAGCTGCATTGCTACATACATCCTCCCAATGTACCACACTCCATATTCATTTCACCTGCTCTGCTTTCCTCACCTTGCTCAGCTTCTTATGAACTGTTAGCTCTCCTGAAATCTCTCGCTCCCACCAGCAGCTCAAAAAACTTTCAAACATTTAAAGAGACTCTGTAACATTCAAAAGATCCCCTGGGGGGTACTCACCTCGGGTGGGGGAAGCCTCCGGATCCTAATGAGGCTTCCCACGCCGTCCTCTGTCCCACGGGGGTCTCTCCGCAGCCCTCCGAACAGCCGGCGACTGTGCCGACTGTCATTTCAATATTTACCTTTGCTGGCTCCAGCGGGGGCGCTGTGGCGGCTTTCCATTCCGAACTACACGGAAATACCCGATCTCATTCGGGTCCGCTCTACTGCGCAGGCGCAGGAAACTTGCGCCTGCGCAGTAGAGCGGACCCGACGGCGATCGGGTATTTCCGTGTAGTTCGGAGCCGACAGCCGTCAGAGCGCCTGCGCAGGAGCCAGGAAGGTAAATATTGACGTCACCGCTGCCCGGACTCCACGGAGGGCTGCAGCGAGACCCCTGACGGATGGAGGACGGCGTGGGAAGCCTCATTAGGATCCGGAGGCTTCCCCCAGCCGAGGTGAGTACCCCCCAGGGGATCTTTTTATGTTACAGTTCCTCTTTAAATCTCATTCACATTTGCTTACTCTCTCCCTCCTGCTCTTACTTGCAGCTGGTGATATATTGCCTAAACCCAGGCCACAGCCTGCTGCCAGACGAGCATCCCCTGCACACTTGCTTCACACACTTCACAGCCCTCTGTCCACAAATAACCTCAACATCCATCCTCGCCCCAACTTTATTTCCATACATCCCACCCACAAACGCTCTCCCTACCCTGCGGTCTCTGGAATGCCATATCTGTCCGCAATAAACTTACAGTGGTTCATGACTAGAGATGTTGCGAACCTCCGATTTTCGGTTCGCGAACCGGGTTCGCGAACTACCACGGAAGGTTCGGTTTGCGGAAAAGTTCGCGAACCGCAATAGACTTCAATGGGGAGGCGAACTTTGAAAAATAGAAAAAATTATGATGGCCACAAAAGTGATAGAAAAGATGTTTCAAGGGGTCTAACACCTGGAGGGGGGCATGGCGGAGTGGGATACATGGGATACAAAAGTCCCGGGGAAAAATCTGGATGTGACGCAAAGCAACATTTTAAGGGCAGAAATCACATTGAATGCTAAATTGCAGGCCTAACGTGCTTTAAAACATCTTGCATGTGTATACATCAATCAGGGAGTGTAATTAGAGTACTGCTTCACACTGACACACCAAACTCGCTGTGTAACGCACCGCTAACAGCTGTTTGCGTAGTGACGGCCATGCTGGACTACTGCACAACATGGCGAGATTGCTCTTCCTCACTCAGTGATGTCAGGTAATGTGTGACTTCCTTCTCAACTTTCCATGGCATTGTTAAAAAGCTTATGTTTTGTTTTTAAATTACATTTTCTACTTGCTGTGTACTTGTTCAGTACCGCTACAATGAGAATCCTGTGGAAGCGGGCAAGTCTGCCATTGTGACCCCGGGTAATGGCCGGGGAATGAGGGGTTTGAATCCGGTGTGGAGTTAGAGCAACGGCTACCACTACGCATCCAAGGAGGGCAGCGGGCAGGCATGCACGCCCGCTCGCCCCGAGGTAGTGACCAAAAATAACAATACAGGAGGAGGACTTTCGAGGCCCTGCTGTGTATTTGAAATGAATGTACTTTAAATCCTTTAACGAGAACCAGTTATGGCGGGCAAAGATGACACCACATTCCTTTCACGAGAATCATATGGAGGCGGGCAAGTCTGCCATTTGTGACCCCGGGTAATGGTCGGGGAATGAGGGATGGAATCCGGTGTGGAGCCTGAGAAACGGCTACCACTACACATCCAAGGAGGGCAGCAGGCAGGCATGCACGCCCGCTCGCCCCGAGGTAGTGACCAAAAATAACAATACAGGAGGCGGACTTTCGAGGCCCTGCTGTGTATTTGAAATGAATTAACTTTAAATCCTTTAACGGGAATCCGTTATGGAGGGCAAGTCTGCCATTGTCACCGCGGGGAATGAAGGTTGGATTCCGGCCCGAAGTGGGAGCCTGCTGAGACGCATGCTGTAGCTGCCTTGACCGTGCTTTGCAGACCAGGCATCTGTGGTCAGATGGACCCTTGAGCCAGCGGAAGACAAACCAAATCGAAAGCCTTTGCCAAGAATGTTTTACGGAGGGCAAGTTTTTTTGCCCTTTTTTTTTAATTTTATGAAAATGATAGATGGTTGTATTTTTAAATTGTTTGAAAGTGTATCCATTCTTCCTCCCCCCAGCCACGAACAATACCATGGGAACGTGGAGCAGCAGAAGCCCCCTGTGACGGCTGCCGCGGTTGTTCTCTGCAGCTTGTCTTTTCAGGGGTGCTGCTTTTCCTCAGGTGTTCTTGCCATAGCTGTTTGTGCCTTCTCTCTAGGTGCCTTCGGAAGGCACTTGTCCCTACGTGAGAGTTGGCCTTTCCACGGCTCAATTTTTGAGACGACAGATGGCTTTGCTCCGATCTGAGACACACACGTGAAAAAATTTCCAAACCGCTGAGCCCCCCTGGGGTGATGGCGCTATGGTGGCATCAGCAGCTGACGTTGAAGGGCATGTTGGCTGGCTGGCCATAGCTGGTGATACATGGCGCCGAACACTGCCCCCAGCTGTTTCTGAGGACGAGCTCCCTCTGCTTCTATCATGGAGTCGTCTCCTCCTACTCCTCTCTGACTCCTCCTCTGAACTGTCCCCCTGGTCATCTCCTCTACCGGTAAGGAAGATAAAACAGAGAAACCGAGAGCCCAATATAGTGTAGTATGTATTGGATCAGGGAGAATTAATGTGGAGTAAGTATTATACTTACAAACATGGGTTACCGTTTAGGCAACCACTATATAGGCAGGTGGGGAGATTAGACCTGTCCCCACTCAGGATTAAGATGTCGCTCTCTGAAGAAGGAAAGGAGGGTTTGTCACCCTTCCAACCACCAAGGGTGGATATCTTGACAATTAGATGTACGGAGGCGCCAAAAGGATAAAATATGCTAAAATGTTTAAAATATTCGGGTGGCGGCGGTGGACCGGCCACTCAGAAATAGACTCGATGCTGTCGCTTAAGATAAAGACAATTTATTCACATACTCCATGAACAGAACCGCAACGCGTTTCACAGGTATATTCCCGCTTCCTCAGGCAATAAACAGACAGGAGTACACAGTACAGTCTCAAGGTCACGAATAGCGCCTCTGTGACTGTCACAGAGGCGCTATTCGTGACCTTGAGACTGTACTGTGTACTCCTGTCTGTTTATTGCCTGAGGAAGCGGGAATATACCCGTGAAACGCGTTGCGGTTCTGTTCATGGAGTATGTGAATAAATTGTCTTTAGCTTAAGCGACAGCATCGAGTCTATTTCTGAGTGGCCGGTCCACCGCCGCCACCTGAATATTTTAAACATTTTAGCATATTTTATCCTTTTTGGCGCCTCTGTACATCTAATTGTCCTCTACCGGGAACATATGTGGTATCCGTATAATCGTCATCATAATCCTCCTGGCCAGCTGCGCTTTCCTCAGACACCTCCTCAAGTGCACCAACTTCAGGTGGTCCACCATCATCCCCATCCACACACGTTACGTCCATACTATCGCCACCTAACTCAGACGTATGAGGTGGTGTACCTGCGCCTTCTTGTTGTTGCAGTAGTGGCTGGGAATCGGTGATTTCACCACCACCACCAAATAACTCCTGCGAAGTGTCAAATGCAGCGGATGTGGTGCTTGTTGTAGCGCTGGTGGCTGCAAGAGATGAGGTGTTCTGTGTTAAATACTCAAGCACCTCCTCACGATTTTGGGAAGTGATGGCACGTGCCTTCTTCTGAGCACTGTATTTTGGGGCAGGTCCGCACGAAATCACAGCAACACCACCTCGCACAGCCACAGACCTGCCGGTGCCTGGTGGCCTTCCTCTGGGTCTGCCTCTACCTCTTCCTCTACCTGGTTTGTCCATTTTGTCCATCTCGGGGGTATGCTAGCTATATGCATTGAGGTGGGTTCTCACTCAACACAACAGGTACTTAGATGCAGTGAGCTGGGTTCACTGAACACAACAGGTAGTTAGATGCAGTGAGCTGGGTTCACTGAACAGTAAAGGTACTTAAGATGCAGTGAGGTGGGTTCTCACTCAACACAACAGGTAGTTAGATGCAGTGAGGTGACCAGTAGGGATGGTCGGAATGCCAATTTCCGATTCCGCGGTAAATTCCGCATTCCGCCATTGCCAATTACCGATTCCGCTTTCCGCTACCAATTTCCGCATTCCAATGCCGAATTTCCGCTGGAAATCGCGGAAATTCCGCCCGACTTGATTGATTTTTCTCAAAAACTATAAGGTCTTCTTGAAAACTTTTTTTGCATCTTGTTCAGAAGATTCTGTTTAATAAACCCTGAAAATTTGGTGTTTCTGGGACTTAAGGGGGCTTTGGTATTAACCTCTAAAGTCGGCGGATTTTTACTGTAATGTAAAATGCAGAAAATAGGCAGATGCAGATTTTCTGCATTTTATTTTACAGTAAAAATCCGCCGACTTTAGCGGTTAGTAGCAAAGCCCCCTTAAGTCCTAGAAACACCAAATTTTCAGGGTTTATTAAACTGAATCTTGTGAACAACCTCATAGTTTTTGAGAAAATCGATGTTAAAGTCGGGTGGAATTTCCACGATTTCCGGCGAAAATCCGCCTACTGCACTTGCATTACCGATTTCCGCATTCCGATGCGGAAATGCGATTTCCGATCGGAATTTCGGAAATTGCATTTCCGTGGAATCTGAATGAGCATCCCTAGTGGCCAGGTGGGTTCTCACTCAACACAACAGGTAGTTAGATGCAGTGAGCTGGGTTCACTCAACACAACGCTAGGTATATGCAGTGATGAGGTGGGTTAGGTAAACACAACAGGTACTGGGTAGTTAGATGCAGTGAGCTGGGTTCACTGAACAGAGATGCAGTGAGGTGGGTTCTCACTCAACACAACAGGTAGTTATATGCAGTGAGCTGGGTTCACTCAACACAACGCTAGGTATATGCAGTGATGAGGTGGGTTAGGTAAACACAACAGGTACTGGGTAGTTAGATGCAGTGAGCTGGGTTCACTGAACAGAGATGCAGTGAGGTGGGTTCTCACTCAACACAACAGGTAGTTATATGCAGTGAGCTGGGTTCACTCAACACAAAGCTAGGTATATGCAGTGATGAGGTGGATTAAGTGAACACAACAGGTACTGGGGTATATGCAGTACTGGGTAGTACAATGTGCAGCTCCCTGTCACACACACAGGTAGTCACTGAATGTGCTGGCACACACAATATCAATTAGCAAGGCTGTGCATGCAACAAGTGTCAGTTTGACACACAGAAAAAAAAATGTACAGGATTAGCTCTGAGAGCTGTTGCTGGGTGCTTTAAAAGCAATAATTATCAGTCAGGAGCAAGCAAAGCAGCCTAGAACCTAACTAATCTGTCCCTAGGAGAAAGTCTGCAGCAGCTGTCCCTTTCCTCTCTAGCAGGCACACGAGTGAGGCTAATGGCCGCCGGACCCTGCCTTATATAAGGGGGGGGTGGGGGGGCTCCAGGGCTTAGTGTAGCCTGAATGGCTACAATGTGCTTGCTGACTGTGATGTAGAGGGTCAAAGTTGACCCTCATAGTGCATTATGGGGCGAATCGAACCTCCGCAAAAGTTCGCCTGGTGCAGGCGAACGCGAACCCCCAAGTTCGCCTGGAACCATTCGCTGGCGAACCGTTCGCTATATCTCTATTCATGACCTCTTCCTCTCCTAAACCCTCACCAACCTCACACTCACTTAGACATGGCTTACCACCTTGGACTCTGTAGCAGAGGCTGCTCTCTCCTATGGGGAGCTTCACCTCAGTCACACCTCCAGATCAAACAGGACTGGGCTCCTCCCCCTACCCTGCACCTTCCATGTCCTCACCCCACCTCCCTCTCTACAATTCACATCATTCAAGACCCACACTGTCTGCCTCTACCACCCCTTGCCAGCCATTGTTTTAGTCTTCTATTGCCCTCCGTCAAGCTCCACAGCACAATTTCTCAACAACTTTGGCTCCTGGCTCCCACACACCTTCTCCTCCTATGACCTCCCTACCATTATCCTCTGAGATTTCAGTATTCCCATCGATGAACCTAACAACTCTGTCGTAAACCCAGCTATTCACCATGGCCAACTCCCCTAGCCTAGTTCAACACCCCAACACCCCCACCCACTCTGCAGGTCACACTCTCAACCTTACATTCACTAAATCCACCACCATTACAGACCTTGACATTGCACCCTTCCAACCCTCAGACAATCACCTTCTCACCTTCAACCTCCTCACGGAAAGCACCTCCAAACTATGTACCCACCCACCTGGTCGATGCCAGCGAGACCTACACAAGCTCAACCCTAGTGTCCTTGCTGCAACCCTCCAATGCCCTCTTTCACTCTCCCCACCCTAACCTGTCCCAATCTTGCTGCAGCTCAGTATCCTCAAACCCTCTCATCACCAGCCCTAGAGGAAGCTGCCCCCCCCCAATATTCCACCACAACCGCTCCCCTAACCGCCAGCCCTGGTGCAATACCCATACTCGCAACCTCCAGAGGGTAACACATGCCACTGAATGGAAATGGAGGAAAACTTGACTTAACCAGGGTTTCCTACAGTACAAGGCTAACCTGCTGCAGTTCCACACTGCCCTTGCTGATGCGAAGCAGGAATACTTCACCAAGCTCATCGGAGCACAAGCTTCCAACCCCCGCCGTCTTTTATTCACTTTCAATTTCCTGCTAAGACCCCCCCCTCCACCCTCCATTTCATCCCTCTCTGTCACAGATTTAGCCACCCACTTCACCAACAAAATTGTCTCCATCCGTCGGGAAATATCTAATCTTAAATCTTCACCTCCCATCCGATCCAGCTCCTCCTCCACCCTATCCTCCCCTCACCTCCTTCACTCCTACTACCATTGTGAAAGTCAACCACCTACTGCAGACTTCCCATACCACTACCTCCCCCCCCCCCCCTTGACCCCATGTCTGCTCGTTTACTCTATCCTCCATGGATTTGGCCCCAGTCCTCACTACCCTGTTTAACCTCTTTCTATCCACAGGCACCTTCCCCTCAGACTTCAAGCAGGCCACTGTACAATCCCTGCTCAAGAATCCCTCCCTCGACCCCTCACTACCCTCCAACTTCCTATCTCCCTCCTCCCCTTTGCCTCCAAACTCCTTGAGTGTCTGGTTCCCAAATACCTGACCCAGTACCTCGATGCCATCTCTTTCTCCTTCTAGACCCACTGTAATCTGGATTTCGGCCTGCCCACTCAACCAAAACGGCTCTCACCAAAGTGGTCAGTGACCTTGCCTTAGGTAAAGCTGAAAGTAAATACTTCATTCTCCTCCTCCTTGACCTTTCAGCAGGTTTTGACACAGTAGACCATCCCCTACATTTCCAGTCCCTTCAGTCCATGGGCATTAATGACCTCGCCCTTGCCTAGCACTCATCCTACCTCTCCAACCGATCCTTCATGACCACCTTCAATGAGTCCTCATCCACCCCTAACAACCTCTAGGTGGGAGTCCCCCAAGGCTCGGTCCTTGGGCCCCCTACTGTTCTTCCTATACACATCCTCAATTGGCAAGGTTATCTCCTCCATGGGTTTTAACTATCTGTATGCAGATGATGCCCAGATCTACCTCCACACTCCTGACCTATCCACCACTACCATGGACGAGGTCTCCTCCTGCCTATCAGCCATCTCCTCCTGGATGTCTGCTAGGTTCCTGAAACTAAATCTGGACAAAATGGAATTTATGATCTTCCCACCCCGGCCATCGCAGAACCTCCCAGTTGTGCATGTCACTGTTAATTACACTACCGTTTGCCCTACCTCTCAAGCCCACTTTCTGCATGTCACCCTAGACTCTGCACTCTCCTTCAGTCCTGCAACTTCCACCTCCATAACATCTGCAAGATCCACCCTTTCCTGACCTCTGCCACCACCAAGCTCCTCATCCTTGCCCTCATAATCTCCCACCTTAACTTCTGCAATGCCCTTCTGTCTGGTCTCCCTATGACCCGAATTGCCCTGCTGCAGCCCATCATAAATGCGGCAGCCAGAATTATCCACTTCTCCCATCATTCCACCACGATGGCTTCCCTCTGTGAATCCCTCCACTGGCTTCCTATCTAATCCAGAATCCGATTCAAGATACTGTGTCTGACCTACAAATCTGTCCACAAAACCTGTCCAACGTACATTTCCGATCTTACTCAGAGGTACACACCTAACTGCTCACTCTGCTTCTTTAATGAATTTTGCCTGGCCGCCCCCCGCATCACCCAGTCCCATGCAGGCCTCCAGGACTTCTCAAGAGCTTCTCCAACACTATGAACTTCCTACCTCCACCTATTCGGGCAGCCCCATCCTTCAACCTCTTCAAGAAGGCTCTCAAAACTCACCTTTTTACTCTGGCCTACCACCCCTGACTAGTGCTCTAAACCCGCAGGTGAACTCTGGTCCCCTACCTTTTGTGTCCCTACCTCCAGAACCAGATTAAGGCCAAATAAGGCCCTAAGCAAAATGGCAGATCTGGGCCCCCCTCCCTCAAGCCACCTCCTGTTCCCCTCTTTTCCCCCATGCCATCTCTTGTCCCCATGTCCCCTCTGTGCATCCCCTTGTGCCTCTGTTTCCCTGTGCCACCTCTTGTGTCCCTCTGTTCCACTTGTGCCACTCTGTTCGCCTCATGTCCCCTTTGTACCACCTTGTAACCCCTGTGTCACACTGCCACAACAGAAACACTGCCTGTCACACCACAACACGCACAGACACTCCCTGTCATGCCACAACACACACAGACACTCCCTGTCATGGCACAACACACACAGACACTGCCTGTTCCACCACAACACACACAGACACTGCCTGTTCCACCACAACACACACAGACATTGCCTGTTCTACCACAACACACAAACACATAGAGACTGCAAGTTAGGTTAAGAGAAAAGCTTTGTGAAATAACCCAATTATATTTTCAGTGCTCTGAAACTGAAATTAACAACTTTCTCTACCCCTGCCTGCTGTCCTTCTCACCATCTTTGTCTTGCAGATGTCTGATGACTGGGAGCAGTGGGAGATCTCTGCCAGCTAGCTGCCTGGGACTGGTGATACAGAGAGGAGGCGGCTCATGCAGGGAGGGGTAAAATGAGAGGGTGTCAGAAGACCCTTTGAAAAGACACTGGAAATGCCTGCTCTCCTCTCCTGATTCTTCATGCTGAAGCTTATATTCCTGCTGGGATAGGAGGAGTGGGCGTAAAGTGCAGGGAAACAGCCAGAGCAGTCACAGGCAATTCAGTGCTGCAGCAAGCATGTGCTGCTTCCGTTAGAGCAGAACCCGGCTTCCTGCTGTTGCCTGGCAACACACAGCCACAGCTCAGCAGCGTCCGAGAGCTAAACTATTAACTAAAGGGGGGGGGGGGGGAAACTTTTTTTTTTTTCAACAAATCATTTTATTGAAGTTTTATACAACAAAACATTGCCAAAGGGCTACAGGTACAAGAAAGAAGTAAGCACACATATAGGCAGAGGTAATTATATCCATAGATCATGGTACAGATATACAGTATCTCCTAAGGGAGTATTCTAAAATTAGTAATCATAAAATCACAGAAACCAGAATCAGCAAGGAACATAAGTACAACACATCTTAGTGTAATCCTATCATTTGAAGTTGAATCCTCCATAACAATTCAGATTAATCAAATAGCTTATTAGGTAGAAGGGAAAGAAAGAGAAGAAAGTAGTTAGGTCGCCCCCACCCCCCAGCGCCTCCACTCAAGGCATAACAGTAAAATTGAAGGTATTAATATTAAGGTTATGTCTTTAACCTAAGGAGGGAACTCCAAGGTAACGTCAGAATTCCCAGTCCAAGGGGACCAAATCGTTTTGAATTTATTTGGGCAATTTCTGCTTGGATAGGCCAGTTTGTATAATGTTAAAGATTGGTTGATTGACTTTTTCCAGTAGTTGACCAGAGGGCCTCCTGCCCCCTTCCATACTCTCAATATTTCTTTCTTTACAGGCATAAAAGGTAAGTATCTTAACTAAATACTGAGCATGTTTGTTAAGAGAGGATAAACCCAGTATCCCAAGTAGCACCGATTTAGGCTCATGGATAAGGTGTGTAGTTAAAATATCAATTACCTGGAAAACTTCAGTCCAAAAAGCAGCAATAACAGGGCAAAGCCAAAATACATGGAAGAAGGTACCGTCATGTTGATTACATTTAGGGCAAATAGCACTGTTTGCGCATGAAATATGATACATTCGTACCAGAGTCATGTATGTCCTATGCAGGAACTTAACTTGGATCAACCTATCTCTAGAGCATATTGGAAGCTTAATAAAATCTTCTAGAACATCCTCCCAATCTTGGTCATCAACACCCGCAATATCCCCGTTCCACTTATTTTTGCAATTGTCCCATCCTTTAGTCTCAGTGTGTATTAATTCAGAATAAATCGTTGATGTAATGATCGCTGCTGCAGCAGGCATTGCTGGAAGTAGTAGTGCTGCAGCTCAGGTAGTTCTCATCTCTTTACATGCAAGCTGCATAGCTTTGTCTGCCTTTCCCTGCTGTCAGCTTGTGACTGATTATCATTCACCTGTGTGGGAATCTGCATGTCTGCTCCCATTGGATGACCTCAGTATAAAGATCTGCTTCCTGCAGGGTTTCCTTGGGCTATCATAGTTTCAGTGTAAGCTAGTCTTGCTGTTTCTCAGCCCCAGACCGTGTTTCTTGTTCTAAAGATACTTTGCTGGTCTTGCATCATATATTGGTTCATTGCCCATATATATGCATACCAGCACGTTTATTATTTTCCTTGTATTCGTGTTACGTTGATACATCAGTGTCGCTGATGTATACATACACGAAATGTTTATATCCTGTGTGCAGTTAGTCAGCTTTCCAGCACGTTTTGGTAGGTTGCGCGTACCGTGACCACCCGTGCTGAGGTAGTTACCCTGCTCCTGGTTCTGTTTGTGGATTGCGTTCATCTCTGCGAGGAGATAACGAATCCTTCTGAATCCTGTCCTGTTACCGTTTGTGGTTTGCGTTCATCTCTGCGAAGAGATAACGAATCCTTCTGAATCCTGTTCTGTTACCGTTTGTGGATTGCGTTCATCTCTGCGAAGAGATAGCGAATCCTTCTGAGTCCTGTTCCCTGTATTACTCCAGTCCTAGTCAGCGTTCCTGCTTATGTCATATATCAGTTCATTGCCGATATATACATATGTTAGTCAGACGTTACAAATAGTTTCATTGATAGCTGTAATTGTAATACGCTAGGAATACATACATATTGTATATTTGTCTGTGTTACGTTCATCTATTTTGATCCTGCTATTTCCTGACTATCCTGTCCTGTCTTTGTGAGGCACGCCATCGCCGCAACGCATTGGCTGCCTCATTCCAGTCTGTGTTATTGTGGACGCTTGCTGTCACTAAGTAGTGGCTAGTTTAGCAAGCGTTCATTCTGTTTACCTGTCCTGATCTCCTCAGTTCTGGTTTGTGCGCTCAGCGCTACTTTGCGCTGAGACGTTATAGCGAAAGCATTGTTTGTGGTTGTCAGATCTGCACCGGCTCTGTGCGCCACAATCTCCTGTTGGAGTCGGTCCTCCCCTCCACTATACTAGGGATAGCCTGTTTCCTTGTGCTAGTGTGTGTACCTCCTCCACGTCAGCTCATGCGTTGCATGCTGACTGTGGAGAATACACCACCAAGCCTTACAGTTGATAGTGGTTTATCTATGGTTTGTGTCATTAACCACTTGAGGACCGTGGGCTTTACCCCCCTTAAGGACCGGCCACTTTTTTTCCATTCAGACCACTGCAGCTTTCACGGTTTATTATTTACCACCTAAATGAATTTTGGCTCCTTTTCTTGTCACTAATAAAGCTTTCTTTTGGTGCTATTTGATTGCTCCTGCGATTTTTACTTTTTATTATATTCATCAAAAAAGACATGAATTTTGGCAAAAAAAAGATTTTTGTAACTTTCTGTGCTGACATTTTTCAAATAAAGTAAAATTTCTGTACACAGCGCGAAAAATGTGGACAAACATGTTTTTGATAAAAAAAACCCCATTCAGTGTATATTTATTGGTTTGGGTAAAAGTTGTAGCGTTTACAAACTATGGTGCAAAAAGTGCATTTTCTCATTTTCAAGCATCTATGACTTTTCTGACCACCTGACATGTTTCATGAGGGGCTAGAATTCCAGGATAGTATAAATACCCCCCAAATTACCCCATTTTGGAAAGAAGACATCCCAAAGTATTCACTGAGAGGCATAGTGAGTTCATAGAAGATATTAATTTTTGTCACAAGTAAGCGGAAAATGACACTTTGTGACCAAAAAAAAAAAAAAAAAGTTTCAATTTCTTCTAACTTGCGACAAAAAAAAAAAAGAAATCTGCCACGGACTCACCATGCCCCTCTCTGAATACCTTGAAGTGTCTACTTTCCAAAATGGGGTCATTTGTGGGGTGTGTTTACTGTCCTGGGGGGTGCTAATTTGTAAGCACCCCTGTAAAGCCTAAAGGTGCTCATTGGACTTTGGGCCCCTTAGCGCAGTTAGGCTGCAAAAAAGTGCCACACATGTGGTATTGCCGTACTCAGGAGAAGTAGTATAATGTGTTTTGGGGTGTATTTTTACACATACCGATGCTGGGTGGGAGAAATATCTCTGTAAATGACAATTTTTTAATTTTTTTTACACACAATTGTCCAGTTACAGAGATCTTTCTCCCACTCAGCATGGGTATGTGTAAAAATACACCACAAAACACATTATACTACTTCTCCTGAGTACGGCGATACCACATGTGTGGCACATTTTTGCACCCTAACTGCGCTAAAGGGCCCAAAGTCCAATGAGTACCTTTAGGATTTCACAGGTCATTTTGAGAAATTTTGTTTCAAGACTACTCCTCACGGTTTAGGGCCCCTAAAATGCCAGGACAGTATAGGAACCCCACAAATGACCCCATTTTAGAAAGAAGACACCCCAAGGTATTCCGTTAGTAGTACGGTGAGTTCATAGAAGATTTTTTTTTTTGTCACAAGTTAGCGGAAAATGACACTTTGTGAAAAAAAAACAATAAAAATCAATTTCCGCTAACTTGTGACAAAAAATAAAATCTTCTATGAACTCACCGTACTACTAACAGAATACCTTGGGGTGTCTTCTTTCTAAAATGGGGTCATTTGTGGGGTTCCTATACTGTCCTGGCATTTTAGGGGCCCTAAACCGTGAGGAGTAGTCTTGAAACAAAATTTCTCAAAATGACCTGTGAAATCCTAAAGGTACTCATTGGACTTTGGGCCCCTTAGCGCAGTTAGGGTGCAAAAAGTGCCACACATGTGGTATCGCCGTACTCGGGAGAAGTAGTACAATGTGTTTTGGGGTGTATTTTTACACATACCCATGCTGGGTGGGAGAAATAACTCTGTAAATGGACAATTGTGTGTAAAAAAAAAATCAAGATTGTCATTTACAGAGGTATTTCTCCCACCCAGCATGGGTATGTATAAAAATACACCCCAAAACACATTATACTACTTCTCCCGAGTACGGCGATACCACATGATTGGCACTTTTTTGCAGCCTAACTGCGCTAAGGGGCCCAAAGTCCAATGAGTACCTTTAGGATTTCACAGGTCATTTTTGTTTCAAGACTACTCCTCACGGTTTAGGGCCCCTAAAATGCCAGGGCAGTATAGGAACCCCACTAATGACCCCATTTTAGAAAGAAGACACCCCAAGGTATTCTGTTAAGAGTATGGTAAGTTCATAGAAGTTTTTATTTTTTTGTCACAAGTTAGCGGAAATTGATTTTAATTGTTTTTTTTTTTTACAAAGTGTCATTTTCCGCTAACTTGTGACAAAAAATAAAATATTCTATAAACTCACCATACTCCTAACAGAATACGTTTGGGTGTCTTCTTTCTAAAATGGGGTCATTTGTGGGGTTCCTATACTGCCCTGGCATTTTAGGGGCCCTAAACCGTGAGGAGTAGTCTTGAAACCAAATGTCGCAAAATGACCTGTGAAATCCTAAAGGTACTCATTGGACTTTGGGCCCCCTAGCGTACTTAGGGTGTAAAAAAAGTGCCACATATGTGGTACCGCCGTACTCAGGATAAGTAGTATAATGTGTTTTGGGGTGTATTTTTACACATACCCATGCTGGGTGGGAGAAATATCTCTGTAAATGACAATTGTTTGATTTTTTTTTTTTACACACAATTGTCCATTTACAGAGAGATTTCTCCCACCCAGCATGGGTATGTGTAAAAATACACCCCAAATCACATTATACTACTTCTCCTGAGTACGGCGATACCACATGTGTGACACTTTTTTGCAGCCTAAGTGCGCTAAGGGGCCCAACGTCCTAATCACAGGTCATTTTGAGGCATTTGTTTTCTAGACTACTCCTCACAGTTTAGGGCCCCTAAAATGCCAGGGCAGTATAGGAACCCCACAAGTGACCCCATTTTAGAAAGAAGACACCCCAAGGTATTCCGTTAGGTGTATGGCGAGTTCATAGAAGATTTTATTTTTTTGTCACAAGTTAGTGAAAAATGCCGCTTTGTGAAAAAAAAATCAATTTCCGTTAACTTTTGACAAAAAATAAAATCTTCTATGAACTCGTCATACACCTAACAGAATACATTGGGGTGTCTTTTTTCTAAAATGGGGTCAGTTTGTGGGGTTCCTATACCGCCCTGGCATTTTACGGGCCCAAAACCGTGAGTAGTCTGGAAACCAAATGTCTCAAAATGACTGTTCAGGGGTATAAGCATCTGCAAATTTTGATGACAGGTAGTCTGAGGGGGCGAATTTTGTGGAACCGGTCATATGCAGGGTGGCCTTTTAGATGACAGGTTGTATTGGGCCTGATCTGATGGATAGGAGTGCTAGGGGGGTGACAGGAGGTGATTGATGGGTGTCTCAGGGGGTGGTTAGAGGGGAAAATAGATGCAATCAATGCACTGGGGAGGTGATCGGAAGGGGGTCTGAGGGGGATCTGAGGGTTTGGCCAAGTGATCAGGAGCCCACACGGGGCAAATTAGGGCCTGATCTGATGGGTAGGTGTGCTAGGGGGTGACAGGAGGTGATTGAGTGTCTCAAGGTGTGATTAGAGGGGGGGAATAGATGCAAGCAATGCACTGGCGAGGTGATCAGGGCTGGGGCCTAAGGGCATTCTGAGGGTGTGGGTGGGTGATTGAGTGCCCTAGGGGCAGATAGGGGTCTAATCTGATAGGTAGCAGTGACAGGGGGTGATTGATGGGTAATTAGTGGGTGTTTAGGGTAGAGAACAGATATAAACACTGCACTTGGGAGGTGATCTGACGTCGGATCTGCGGGCGAACTATTGGTGTGGGTGGGTGATCAGATTGCCCGCAAGGGGCAGGTTAGGAGCTGATTGATGGGTGGCAGTGACAGGGGGTGATTGATGGGTGGCAGTGACAGGGGGTGATGGGTGGCAGTGACAGGGGGTGATTGATGGGTGATTGACAGGTGATTGACAGGTGATCAGTGGGTTATTACAGGGAAGAACAGATGTAACTAATGCACTGGCGAATTGATAAGGGGGGTCTGAGGGCAATCTGAGCGTGTAGGCGGGTGATTGGGTGCCCGCAAGGGGCAGATTAGGGTCTGATCTGATGGGTAACAGTGACAGGTGGTGATAGGGGGTGATCGATGGGTAATTAGTGGGTGTTTAGGGTAGATAACAGATGTAAACACTGCACTTGGGAGGTGATCTGACGTCGGATCTGCGGGCGATCTATTGGTGTGGGTGGGTGATCAGATTGCCCGCAAGGGGCAGGTTAGGGGCTGATTGATGGGTGGCAGTGACAGGGGGTGATTGAGGGTTGATTGACAGGTGATTGACAGGTGATCAGGGGGATAGATGCATACAGTACACAGGGAGGGGGGGGTCGGGGGGGAGGGGTCTGGGGAGAATCTGAGGGGTGGGGGGGGGTGATCAGGAGGGGGCAGGGGGGGATAAAAAAAATAGCGTTGACAGATAGTGACAGGGAGTGATTGATGGGTGATTAGGGGGGTGATTGGGTGCAAACAGGGGTCTGGGGGTGGGCAGGGGGGGGGTCTGAGGGGTGCTGTGGGCGATCTGGGGTGGGGGGGAGAAATCAGTGTGCTTGGTGCAGACTAGGGTGGCTGCAGCCTTCCCTGGTGGTCCCTCGGACATTGGGACCACCAGGGCAGGAGGCAGCCTGTATAATACACTTTGTAAACATTACAAAGTGTATTATACACTTTGTATGCGGCGATCGTGGGGTTAACATCCCGCCGGCGCTTCCGTATGGCCGGCGGGATGTTGCGGCGGGTGAGCGTTGACAGGCGCCGGCAGAAAATCGCGTCACGGATGACGCGATCGCTCCGTCCATGCCCTTACAAGGACCGCCGCCTCTGTGGGTGAGCTGGTCCTTGCGGGCTCCACTTCCCGCCGCCCCTGTGCATTAGGCGGTCGGGAAGTGGTTAATGTAGTTTCCAAGCGGCAGGAACCCAGGTTTAGTATTCTGCCCCCAGGGAATTGTGAGCTAAAGGCGTGACGGAGTTGAAGATGGCGAATAAACATGTTATTTTTAAGGGAGTAAAGTTGTTTAAGCCGGTTAAATGTCAAGAGTTGCCCCTCATCGAGTATATGATGCATTGCCTTAATACCGTCTTGAGCCCAAAGTAGGGGATCGGAAATGTCTATAAAGTGTGGAAGATTGGGGTTGTCTCAGAGTGGAGAATGTGGTGACAGTGTAGTGTTACCTCCCCTAAGCTTGATCATATCCTACCAGACTTTAGCAGTTGTAGTCATTGCAATTGTAACTCGAGCATCATTGCTTGGTCCCCTAAACACGAACAGGGTGAGTCTCTCGTATATGGCAAGAAGGAGGATGAAGGCACTGAGCTGCAAAAGATATACCTTTAATCCACGGTGGGAAGACACATCAGGGTATACAGTGGGGGTGAGGGAGGCCTGACAGCTGTTTCGCTTTAAGACAAAGCTTCCTCAGAGGCCTCTGAGGAAGCTTTGTCTTAAAGCGAAACAGCTGTCAGGCCTCCCTCACCCCCACTGTATACCCTGATGTGTCTTCCCACCGTGGATTAAAGGTATATCTTTTGCAGCTCAGTGCCTTCATCCTCCTTCTTGCCATATCACAGTGCTTTGTTCTGAGGTGCACGTGCATGCTATGAATACAGAATCCAGGGAAGCGGACCTATGCCTTTCTGTTAACATCTAGTGCCAGTCCTTTTTCCTTACTGTTGTGAGTCTCTCGTATGATCCCAATCTGGCAGCTTCCACTGTGACCGCCGGGTTATATGTATCCTGTGCTGTCGGGCGTTTTGTCAATGTTTGTATAAAATCGTTAAAAATTAGAAAATAAAATAAAAAAAAATGTAAAGCTCCTAAAAAATAGGAGCTAAAAATACAAACATACGCCTAACTGTGTGAGTTCGTTATTCGAGGTTTTACAGTACTGGTTTAAACATGTAAATAAACGTAGACCAATTTGAAAAAATATCAATTTAATATCAAATATTACAATATAAATTGCACTTTTGATTTAAAACAAGACTCATAAGATTATCCTTATGATGAGCAATGAGCTGGATCATACAATTTCAGTAAAACAATCAAAAGTTTATACGCATTTATCAATAAGCAAAAGACTTAAACCATTAGCAGTCAATTCACATGCAATGCAGAGCTATGATTCATCAAATATGACCACCGGTCATGTTACCACAGAGTTTGTGGAGACAAGATGGCTGAATCAAAAAAAAAAATGGCTGCTATTAAAATCAAAATGGCTGTTATTAAAATCAAAATGGCTGTTATTAAAATCAAAATGGCTGCTATCAAAAATAAAATTGCGCAGTCAAAAATCAAAAATGCGCTATCCACAATAAAATGGCTGATGTCAGCTTTACCATTCACTATGATAAATTTAGGATGACTCAGTGGATATAACGACTGGGCGTTGCCCCACAATTGATATACAATAAACTATAAATGACAGGAATTTTCCCTCTGTCTGCACTTTAACCTCCGCTGGCCTGTGTTACTACACAGAGCAAGCGGGTAACATATATATAATTTTGGAATAAAATATCTATTGAGTCATCCTAAACCTTGCTAGGCGTGGCCTGCACATACTGCGGCAAAATATCAAAATATCAATACTTGGAGGTAGCTTGAAATATCTAGCGCTTTTATCCAAAACAAGTTATGGCATTCACAGTCAGCGATTCTTGAACGATTGATTGTGTTTATCTAAAGAAAAAAAATTCCCACTGAATGGGTTTTATCAAATATATGGAAAGGGCAATTCCTGTGCACTGGAAGAGCCCACTCCCTTTGGCTATAAATGACTATAAACTAAGAAAGACAATTGTCAATAAATCAAAAGTTCAGATATTCGTGCTGTGATGAGCCATATGACTAAAAAGAAAAATTTATAACTGGGTTCAAGTATAGTCACCAAGATGGCCTCTGGGGCGTATTCCTTTAGGCGTGGCTGCTTGCGATCATTCAGATGGCATGGATCCCTAATGTTCTGGTCTGCTCAGATCTGCTGATGGTCTCATCCTCTATTGAATCCCCTCTCATCTTATTCCCCTCACTACCTATGGTCCTGC
Organism: Hyperolius riggenbachi; assembly: GCF_040937935.1. NCBI lineage: Eukaryota > Metazoa > Chordata > Amphibia > Anura > Hyperoliidae > Hyperolius > Hyperolius riggenbachi. Next base: position 40,221,815 of record NC_090657.1, on the reverse strand, counting down.
CCAGGGGATTAAATCTTCCAGCCTATCACAAGGCAGTGGGAGTGATCAGTGGGAGTTTCTCTGTAACTAATCTTTAACCCAAGTGTAATCCTGGATTTCATCCACTGGAGGTGCTGCTGGCTAACTAATCACATTCTTAATGGGATATTTGGCAAACTTGGAAACATTGTGTTTTATTATTTATCACTCATAGTGGATAAATCAATGGTATAATTCCTCTATGGATGGCTGACCTTGATGGAATCACTGGTTATGTTTTATTACACAATGACAGTTTCTACCATATTTAAGATAGATTGGATTTGATCGAAAATCATAGTGCCATATTTAAAAATTACCATGGATTTCTCTTTATAACATCTTATAAATGTCAGCAGAGTTTTATACCTCTATCCATTAATATGATGGTCTATAATGCAACACAGGTACTATATAGGATTTCCATACTGTTCTGGATGTATTCGTTCAGAGAGTTTTGATATTAACACGTATATAATGCCATAACATTTTATATATTCATTCTTAATTGTTATGCAATAATACATACATGTGCTGTCTGTGTTCTGAACCTAGATGGGGAATTATAAGATAGCTTTATGCCTTTTTAATATGAACGATTGCTGACAGCAGAGTCAGTATATTTTTCCTAAACCTTGTTTTTGTGTCCAGACTTTGGAACCACAAACATTGTGAAACACAAACCCCCATTCAAGGCTTCTTATGCATTCAATGTAGCCAGGTTTGAGCCATTGTATACAGATATTAGTCCACCCTTAAACAAAACCAGTTAAGATTAGAGTTGGGCCGAACGGTTCGCCGGCGAACGGTTCCAGGCGAACTTTGGGGGTTCGCGTTCGCCTGCATCAGGCGAACTTTTGCGGAAGTTCGATTCGCCCCATAAAGCTGTATTGAGCAAAAATTTTCGCCTCCATTTTACTGTCAGCAGACATGTTATTGTGAAACACACTGCTTTCAGTGCTAAAGACGCCACCCACCCTCCCTTCAAGCTAGGTCCTTTTATACCATTTGACTCAGTTGTCTGCCTACACTAATTAGTTATGGGACAGCTGCTACACACTATGCTAGGGAGATTTTAATTGGCCTCCCTCCTCCCTCCTCCCTCCTCCCTCCTCCCACCTACCCTTCTACCCTTCTACCCTTCTACCCTTCTATCTATTCCCTCCTCCCTCCTCCCTCCTACCGGAGGGAGGAGGGTCTCTTCTGCCAGGGAATTATACTATTTTAAAAACCAGTATACATCATACCATAGCCAGGAATCGAACCCAGATCTCACTGTGTGGTGAGCACGTCACCCTAAGCACTGTACCACTACAGTAGTAAGTGAAACTTGCCTAAAATTTAACATTTATGCTCAACGCAATAGAACCATTAGGTTGCTTAAAGGAGAACTGTAGTGAGAGGTATATGGAGGCTGCCATATTGATTTCCTTTTAAGCTATACCAGTTGCCTGGCAGCCCTGCTGATCTATTTGGCTGCAGTAGTGTGAATCACACCAGAAACAAGCATGCAGCTAATCTTGTCAGATCTTACAAAAATGTCAAACACCAGATCATACCATAGCTGGGAATCGAACCCAGATCTCACTATGTGGTGGGCACGTCACCCTAAGCACTGTACCACTACAGAAGTAAGTGAAGCTTGCCTAAAATTTAACATTTATGCTCAACGCAATAGAACCATTAGGTTGCTTAAAGGAGAACTGTAGTGAGAGGTATATGGAGGCTGCCATATTGATTTCCTTTTAAGCTATACCAGTTGCCTGGCAGCCCTGCTGATCTATTTGGCTGCATTAATAATAATCTAAACATTTGTATAGCGCTTTTCTCCTGTCAGACTCAAAGCGCTCAAGAGCTGCAGCCACAGGGACGCGCTCAAGAGGCCACCCTGCAGTGTTAGGTAGTCTTGCCTTGAACTCCTTACTGAATAGGTACTTGACCTAGCCAGGATTCAAACCCTGGTCTCCCATGTCAAAGGCAGAGCCCTTAACCAGTACACTATCCAGCCACTGTAGTGTGAATCACACCAGAAACAAGCATGCAGCTAATCTTGTCAGATCTTACAAAAATGTCAAACACCAGATCTGCTGCATGCTTGTTCAGGGTCTAGGGCTAAAAGTATTGGAGGCAGAGGATCTGCAGGATAGCCAGGTAACTGGTATTGCTTAACCACTTGCCGACCGCACGCTTATACCGTGCGTCGGCAAAGTGGCAGCTGCAGGACCAGCGACGCAGTATTGCGTCGCCAGCTGCAGGCTGATTAATCAGGAAGCAGCTGCTCGTGCGAGCGGCTGCTTCCTGTCAATTCACGGCGGGGGGCTCCGTGAATAGCCTGCGGGCCGCCGATGGCGGCTCGCAGGCTAAATGTAAACACAAGCGGAAATAATCCGCTTTGTTTACATTGTACGGCGCTGCTGCGCAGCAGCGCCGTAAGGCAGATCGGTGATCCCCGGCCAATCAGCGGCCGGGGATCGCCGCCATGTGACAGGAGACAGCCTGTCACTGGCTGCACAGGACGGATAGCGTCCTGTGCAGCCCGGATCTCCAGGGGGGGCCAGGTAGGAGAGGAAGGGGGAGGATTTCGCCGCGGAGGGGGGCTTTGAGGTGCCCCCCCGCAACACCCGGCAGGCAGGAGCGATCAGACCCCCCCAGCACATCATCCCCCTAGTGGGCTGCAGAGCCCACCCAGCACAGATCAGCTAAGACAGCGCTGGTCCTTAAGGGGGGGTAAAGGGTGGGTCCTCAAGTGGTTAAAAGGAAATCAATATGGTAGCCTCCATATACCTTTCACTACTGTTCTCCTTTAAGCAACCTAATGGTTCTATTGCATTGAGCATAAATGTTAAATTTTAGGCAAGCTTCACTTACTTCTGTAGTGGTACAGTGCTTAGGGTGACATGCCCACCACACAGTGAGATCTGGGTTCGATTCCCAGCTATGGTATGATCTGGTGTTTGACATTTTTGTAAGATCTGACAAGATTAGCTGCATGCTTGTTTCTGGTGTGATTCACACTACTGCAGCCAAATAGATCAGCAGGGCTGCCAGGCAACTGGTATAGCTTAAAAGGAAATCAATATGGCAGCCTCCATATACCTCTCACTACAGTTCTCCTTTAAGCAACTTAATGGTTCTATTGCATTGAGCATAAATGTTAAATTTTAGGCAAGCTTCACTTACTTCTGTAGTGGTACAGTGCTTAGGGTGACGTGCCCACCACACAGTGAGATCTGGGTTCGATTCCCAGCTATGGTATGATCTGGTGTTTGACATTTTTGTAAGATCTGACAAGATTAGCTGCATGCTTGTTTCTGGTGTGATTCACACTACTGCAGCCAAATAGATCAGCAGGGCTGCCAGGCAACTGGTATAGCTTAAAAGGAAATCAATATGGCAGCCTCCATATACCTCTCACTACAGTTCTCCTTTAAGCAACTTAATGGTTCTATTGCATTGAGCATAAATGTTAAATTTTAGGCAAGCTTCACTTACTTCTGTAGTGGTACAGTGCTTAGGGTGACGTGCCCACCACACAGTGAGATCTGGGTTCGATTCCCAGCTATGGTATGATGTATACTCATGTATGTATCCCCAGCTATGGTATGATGTATACTCATGTATGTATTCCCAGCTATGGTATGATGTATACTGGTTTTTAAAATAGTATAATTCCCTGGCAGAAGAGACCCTCCTCCCTCCGGTAGGAGGGAGGAGGGAATAGGGAGAAGGGGAGAAGGGGAGGAGGGAGGAGGGAGGAGGGAGGATAAAATCTCCCTAGCAGAGTGTGTAGCAGCTGTCCCATAACTAATTAGTGTAGGTAGGCAAATGGTATAAAGGACCTTGCTTGGAGGAGGGAGGGAGGGTGGGTCCTCCAGCAGTGATGTGTATTTCACTCAATTAGGTGTTGCTCCAGGTATTAGTGCTTTTGAAACATGTTTTCTATCATTTTTCCAGCTGATAGAATGTTTTAAAACTTTGAAAGTTCGCCTCCCCATTGAAGTCTATTGCGGTTCGCGAACTTTTTCGCGAACCGAACCTTTTGCGAAAGTTCGCAAACAGGGTTCGCGAACCTAAAATCGGAGGTTCGGCCCAACTCTAGTTAAGATTTATCTCTTTCATTGTTCAAGTAAGGTGAATGGGATTACCTATTGTAAATAGCACATCAGCTGACTGCCTGTTATTCATAGCTAACCTCACCTTATAGCCACAGACAATGCAATTCAGCATTACAAGTTATATTAAAATAAGCCATATATATATTTCTAAATAATAAATGCACCTATGTTAACTAGAATCACCATACATTAAAAAGTCTTTGTCTCCTGTACCTTAGGGGAAGGAAATATTAGATTTTATTCCTATTTGATCATGTACAGTTCAGTTTATTGGGAAAACGATATTCCGCCGTATGGAAATCTCGACAGTGCAAACCACCAGCGAACAGACACCAGTACTGCAGCACAATAATATAAGTATAGATTCAGGAGGGCTAGCCTGCCATGATTACTTGGCAGTTGTAGGGTAGATAGTGCTATCCTAGGAGGTTGATGATGCCATATAAATGTAGTTCTAAGGGAATTAAGAGTGCAAAACTATTTTTGGGGAATTATAACCGGCGTTTGGCGAAAGATATAAAGGAGTTTTGGAAGAAAGATCATTTTAAATAGATTAATATGGCCAATAAAAATGAGTGGAAGGTTTTTCCAGATGATGATTTTCCTTTTGAAGTTTTGCAAAATAGGGAGAACATTTAGATCAAAGAAATCAGCTACAGATGCAGTAATATTTACCCCGAGATATTTAAATTGTTTGACCCATGTTAGAGGTGAATTGAAAGTATTTATAGGAAAATAATCAAGTTGCATTACTACCGCTTTCTCGTGGTTAATCCTTAATCCCGAGTACATCCCAAAAGTCTGTATTATCTCCAATGCTTCCATTAAGGAGGAATCTGGATCCCCAAGATAGAAAAGGGTGTCGTCAGCATATAGCGAGATTCGTTCCTCAATAGAGCCCACTTGTATACCTGTAATTCTCTCAGATTTTCTAATCAATATGGCCATTGGCTCTATGGCCAAGGCAAATAAAAATGGCGAGAGGGGGCATCCTTGCCGAGTACCCCTATGAAGCCTAGAAGGGGTAGAAATTACGTCTCCTGTTTTTATACGTACTATTGGTGAAGCGTAAAGGGCTCTAATTAGTGACACAAATTTAGGGCCAAAGCCATATGGCATAGAATCGAAGGCTTTTTCGGTGTCGAGAGAAGTCACTACTCGTCGTCCAGAGGTGGTGTCTGGAATACATATATTAGTGAATAAGCGTCTTATATTGATGTCTGTTCCCTTATGAGGCATGAACCCGGATTGGTCACAGTGGATTAGGGAGGTTATAATTGGTTGTAAGCGATTAGCAAGTATTTTTGCTAGTATTTTAGCATCAACATTCAAAAGTGAAATCGGCCTGTAAGAGCCACATTGATAAGGGTCTTTCCCCAATTTTAAAATTACTATTCTAATCGCATCAGAAAATAAGGCGGGGAGAGACTCACCCTGAAAGACATTGTTGAAGATGTTAGTTAGTTTAGACGCTAGCTTGCCAGTATATGTATGATAAAATTCCGAGGGAAGCCCGTCCGACCCCGGAGATTTATGCGGTTTGAGAGCTGCAATTGCATCTTGTACTTCGTCTATTGTAATTAGTGTTGGGCGAACACCTAGATGTTCGGGTTCGCGAACATCGCCGCGATGTTCGGGTGTTCGCGCCGAACTCCGAACATAATGGAAGTCAATGGGGACCCGAACTTTCGTGCTTTGTAAAGCTTCCTTACATGCTACATACCCCAAATTAGCAGGGTATGTGCACCTTGGGAGTGGGTACAAGAGGAAAAAAAAATTTGAAAAAGAGCTTATAGTTTTTGAGAAAATTGATTGTAAAGTTTCAAAGGAAAAACTGTCTTTTAAATGTGGAAAATGTCATGTTTCTTTGCACAGTTAACATGCTTTTTGCCGCCATGCAGTCATAAATGTAATAAAGATAAGAGGTTCCATAAACAGGGACCGGCAACGCTAACCCAGCAGCAGCACACGTGATGGAACAGGAGGAGGCGCAGGAGGAGAAGGCCACGCTTTGAGACACAACAACCCAGGCCTTGCATGAGGACAAGAAGCGTGCGGATAGCCTGCTTTTTACCGCCATGCAGTCATAAATGTAATAAAGATAAGAGGTTCAATAAACAGGGACCGGGCGTCAACGCTAACCCAGCAGCAGCAGACGTGATGGAACAGGAGGAGGCGCAGGAGGAGAAGGCCACGCTTTCAGGTGCAACTCAGGCCTTGCATGAGGACAAAAAAATGTGTGCGCAAAGCAATGCAATGAGTAGTTTTCAGGACACAATGGGCTATTCGGAGGAGCTATTCCCACCCCCACAATCTTCTACCTGTGAAAGGTCAATGGAACAGCCACAAATGTTGTGCCCGGATTCACAACCTTTTTCTGTGGAAAATGCACCTCGCACTGAAATGCAAGGCGAGGCCGAGGATGAACATGACCTCAACAACTCAACATGACGCAAAATGGGGGCGGAACAGAAAGCTGCTTTCAATGTTTTGAAGGCCTTAATTGCCTCCGGTGGCCAGTTAGATGCATTATTCATCACACCCAAATCCCAGAGCAATGTGTGCAGGAATTTGAATCGCAGGAGGTGTACCGAGATCATCTGGACAAGTGACCAAGTGACCAAGTGACCAGTGACAACTGAGAGGTTGTTCTGGGGAGCTCCACTGCACTCAGTCGCATATGAGGAGGAGAGGTCTCATCGGGACTGCTGATCCTCCTCAGCTTGCTCAAAGCCTTGAGGGTTCTTGAAGATCCTCTGCTTGGAGTTCGGGGTTCAGCTTGGTGTCGGGGTCGGCGGCGTCCTCCTCACTCCAACGTGGCAGATCTTCTGTTGAAGGAAAAAAAAAAAAACATTGTTAAAAGTCCAGTACCGCTTCTGAAGGACTCACCAAGAGATGCAGGAGCGCTTCAATCTAGCGCACCATCGCTCGCTGGGTGATGTCCCTCCCTACGCGCTGGAATTCTACGCTGCACATGCTAGCACGCTTTTGCGCAGTGCCGAGGCGCATTCCAGCAGCTAGCTACCAAGCTTCTGTGGATCTGATTGGGCCACCATGTTGGATCTCTGCCAAGTCCTCCAAAATTTTGAGCAATCCACGTTGCGTGACTGAGCAGTGACAACTCTACAGTCAGCATTACAATACCACTGCTGTGTTAACTGAAGAAATCAATGTTGAAGATGGAAAACCGCTGGCATGATGCAAGTGGGGGATTCTGAAGATGAAAACGATCAGTGTGATGATACCAACATCAGGCAACCTGCCTCAGGAAACGCTGGTCCCAGCTATGACAAAGAACAGGATGAGGAACAGCTGGAGTTGGAGCAGGAATTGGATGCCCCCACTGCCGAGGGACAGAGCGGTGCACGTTGGACTTCCACAATTTAGCGGGAAAGGACAGCAGAAGAGGAAGAAAGTGATGCTGGTGACGAATATGGTGCATCACAACAATCACAACGCTTACAAGAACATGAAGACAGAGGAGTCTGGCAGGACTCTCTGGCACACATGGCTCAATTCATGCTAGACTGCATTGAACGCGGCCCGCGCATTATTCACTATTCATTATTATTCATTATTCTGGAATCTGGACAACACCAATTACTGGGTTTATACCCAGTTTATACAAACACAATGTTAAAAAACTGATTGAAGAAAGTGTCAGACAGGTCAAAAATGGAACAATTCCAGCAGGCCCTTGAGGATGGAGACTTTAGAGAGGAGATTGACATCCTCCTCCTTCTCTAGCCAGTTGTACGCCGACAGACTGACTTCAGCAAACCCAGGAGGACCAGGAGGGCAGCAAAGAACACAAGCTGCTGCTAGTGCCGAAAAGGGAATGGTATTGGCAGTGTCCTTGGAGTGGGAACATTTTCTGACACCCATGCAGCAGCCCACAGAACAGCAATCTGGCAGTTCCACGTCCTCCAACAGCAATCGCCTGGAGAAGATGGTCAAGGTCCAGGACTACATGCCAGATGGCGTAGCTGTGTTGAATAGTGTTGGGCGAACAGTGTTCGCCACTGTTCGGGTTCTGCAGAACATCACCCTGTTCGGGTGATGTTCGAGTTCGGCCGAACACCTGACGGTGCTCGGCCAAACCGTTCGGCCATATGGCCGAACTAAGAGCGCATGGCCGAACGTTCCCCGAACGTTCGGCTAGCGCTGTGATTGGCCGAACGGGTCACGTGGTTCGGACCCGAACGCGCTCTGATTGGCCGAACTGTCACGTGGTTCGGGTAAATAAATACCCGAACCACGTCATATCTCCGCCATTTGTCTGTGGGTTTAGCTTTGGGTAGGCAGGCAGGGTAGTTCGCGCTCCAGCCACGCTAGCCAGGGTCCCCCCCAGTCATTGTGTGTCACTGCTGGGAACAGTAGTACACCGCTCGTTCAGCCACACTATATAGCATTCTGTGTACTGTTCTGTGTCTGCTGGGAACAGTGGTACACCGCTCGTTCAGCCACACTATATAGCATTCTGTGTACTGTTCTGTGTCTGCTGGGAACAGTGGTACACCGCTCGTTCAGCCACACTATATAGCATTCTGTGTACTGTTCTGTGTCTGCTGGGAACAGTAGTACACCGCTCGTTCAGCCACACTATATAGCATTCTGTGTACTGTTCTGTGTCTGCTGGGAACAGTAGTACACCGCTCGTTCAGCCACACTATATAGCATTCTGTGTACTGTTCTGTGTCTGCTGGGAACAGTAGTACACCGCTCGTTCAGCCACACTATATAGCATTCTGTGTACTGTTCTGTGTCTGCTGGGAATAGTGGTACACCGCTCGTTCAGCCACACTATATAGCATTCTGTGTACTGTTCTGTGTCTGCTGGGAATAGTGGTACACCGCTCGTTCGCCACTGTATAGCATTGTGCTCTGTGTCGCTGCTGGGAATAGTGGTACACCGCTCACCCGTCACTGTATAGCATTGTGCTCTGTGTCGCTGCTGGGAATAGTGGTACACCGCTCACCCGTCACTGTATAGCATTGTGCTCTGTGTCGCTGCTGGGAATAGTGGTACTGTATAGCATTTCTGTACTGCCACTGTACTGCTGCCAGTCAGCGTGTACTGTAAGGATAAGTGAAATGAGGAAGAAATCCGGTGAAAGAGGGAGGGGCAAGGGAAGAGGTGTTTCCCCTGACGGTTCACGTACAGGCCACAGGGGAGCACCCAAGAAAACCCACTCAATACCGCCCATGTTGTCCAGGACAACAACCCTCACAAATCCAAAAGAACAGGACCAGATAATTACTTGGATGACCTCTCAAGCGTCCAGCAGTGGGTTAAGCAGCACCAGCACATCACGCACGAGGTCCGAGTCCTCAGCCAGTTACAAGGAGCCAGTGGGCACAAAGCTGACACAACCGGCAGCGACACCACGCACACAACTGCCAGATAACCAGTCCGATGAATTACCTCAGGACACAATGGGGTATTCGCAGGAGCTATTCCCAGCCCAACAAACTTCCACCTTTCAAAGGTCAATGGAGGAACAGCCAGAAATGTTGTGCCTGGATTCACAACCGTTAACTGTGGGAAATGCACCGCGCACTGAAATACAAGGCGAGTCCGAAGAGGACTCGGAAACCCAAATCCCAGAGCAATTTGGGCAGGAGGGGTTGCAATTGCAGGAGGTCGGCCGACAAGATCTGGAAGACGACGTTGGAGTGTGCTGCGCAGAGGTTGTTGTGGGGAGCTCTACTCCACGGCGGTGGCCCACAATGACATATGACGAGTTTGAGGAGATGGAAGAGGAGGGTATGGACAATGTGGACAGAGACCCAGATTTTGTTTGTGAACGAGAACATCGCCGTCGTAGCAGCAGCACAGATGAGTCTGTTGAAGAACACACTGCTGCACGAGTTCGCCTTGTGCCACAAGGTAGGCGGCGCGCAATTTCAGGCACCACAAGCGTGGAAGTTCAAGTGAGAGGCAAAAGAGGAGCAAACAGAAATCGCCAGCAAGGAGGCAGGTGCTCCAAAGTCTGGGCTTTCTTTGAAGACTGCACTGAGGATGTTACCATGGCGATTTGCAAGGTGTGCAAGACCCGCCTGAGCAGGGGGAAAAATATTAACAACCTCTCCACCACCAGCATGAGCCGTCACATGCTATCCAAACATCCCACTCTTTGGGCAAACGCGTCAGGACAGGGTACCAGAAACAACACTGCCTCCCTTGGGTTCACCAGACTCACCACCAGACCCGCCTCAGCAGCAGCAGTAGCCCAGCCATTGCGTGGTTCACAACATTCACAAACATCAGACGACGCTGACACTGTCACTTTCCGGAGTAGTGCTCTTGAGGTCTCCCAGTGTTCATCAAACACAACAACCAACAGCCCTTCCGTGTGCAGCGCTACGGTTCAGTTGTCTGTGTCGGAGATGTTTGAGCGCAAGAGGAAATTGCCAGCAAATGACCCCCGGGCCGTGGCAGTAACAGCCAGCATAGCCAAGCTTCTGGCCTGCGAAATGCTGCCATATCGATTGGTGGAGACAAACAGCTTCAAGGGCATGATGTCAGTGGCCATCCCACGTTACGTGGTTCCCAGCCGCTACCACTTTGCACGCTCTGCAGTGCCTGAGTTGCATGAGCACGTGGTCAGCAAAATAACCCGAAGCTTGAAGAATGCCGTTGCCTGCAAGGTTCACCTCACCACTGACACCTGGACGAGTGCGTTCGGCCAGGGTCGATACATCTCCCTTACCGCGCACTGGGTGAACCTTGTGGAGCCTGGCAGCGATTCCTCACCTGCTACGGCACGGGTGTTGCCCACGCCACAAACAGCTGCACCGCCGTCCCTCCCACTGGATAACAGCAGCACCTACCTCTCTGACTCCTTCTCCTCCAACGCATCTCAAAGCTGTACCTCATCCGGAAACGCTAACCCAGCAGCAGTAGGATCGTGGAAGCAGTGCAGCACAGCTGTTGGCATGCGTCAGCAAGCGTTGCTGAAGCTAATCTGCCTTGGGGATAAGCAGCACACAGGGGAGGAAATTTGGAGGGGAATAAAGGAACAGACGAATTTGTGGCTGGCACCGCTGGACCTGAAACCGGGCATGGTTGTGTGTGATAATGGGAGTAATCTCATTCGCGCTTTAAGGTTGGCTAAGCTGACACACATCCCTTGCCTGGCGCACGTGATGAACCTAGTAGTTCAGCGGTTCCTGAGGACATACCCAGGCGTGCCCGATCTGCTGTTGAAGGTGCGTCGAGTGTCCAAACATTGTAGAAATTCCAGTACTGCTTCGGGGGCACTCGCCAAGATGCAGGAGCGCTTCAATCTCCCCCACCATCGCTTGCTGTGTGATGTCCCTACGCGCTGGAATTCTACGCTGCACATGCTAGCCCGCTTTTGCGAGCAGAAGAGTGCAGTGGTCCAGTACATGACGGCGCAGTACCGAGGCGCATCCGGCCAGCTGCCAAGCTTCTGTGGATCCGATTGGGCCAACATGTTGGACCTCTGCCAAGTCCTCCAAAATTTTGAGCAATCCACGTTGCTTGTGAGCAGTGACAACTCTTCAGTCAGCATTACCATACCACTGCTGTGTTTACTGAAGAGGTCGATGTTAAAAATCAAGGAAACAGCTGTCATGATGCAACTGGGGGAATCTGAAGGAGAAAACGATCAGCGTGATGGTACCAACATCAGGCCATCCGCCTCAGGGAACGCTGGCCCCAGCAGCTATGACGAAGAAGAGGAGGAGGAACAGCTGGAGTTGGAGCAGGAATTTCATGCCACCACTGACGAGGGCCAGAGCGGTGCACGTTGGACTTCCACAATTCAACGCGAATGGTCAGCAGAAGCAGACCAGGAGGAAGGTGACGACTATGATGCATCACAACAACTATCACAACGCTCACAAGAGGATGATGAGGATTCTGGTAGGACTCTGGCACACATGGCTCAATTCATGCTAGACTGCATTGAACGTGACCCACGCATTGTGCGCATTCTGGACAACACCAATTACTGGGTTTATACCCTTCTGGATCCACGGTACAAACACAATGTTCCAAAACTGCTTGAAGAAAGAGTCAGACAGGTCAAAATGGAAGAATACCAGCAGGCCCTTGTGGAGACTTTAGAGAGGAGATTGACATCCTCCCCCTCCTCTAGCCAGTTGTACGCAGACAGACTGACTTCCGCAAACCCAGGACGACCAGGAGGGCAGCAAACAACGCAAGCCGCAGCTAGTACCCAAAAGGGAATGGTATCGGCAGTGTCCTTGGAGTGGGAAAATTTTCTGACACCCATGCAGCCGCAGCCCACTGAACAGCAAGCGTGCAGATCCACCTCCAACACCGATCGCCTGGAGAAGATGGTCAAGGACTACATGTCAGATGGCGTAGCTGTGTCGAACCATCCATCTGCACCCTTCAACTATTGGGTATCGAAGCTAGACACCTGGCACGAACTGGCAATGTACGCAATAGAGGTGCTGGCTTGCCCGGCAGCCAGCGTTATGTCGGAACGCTGTTTCAGTGCTGCCGGAGGCATCGTCACAGATCGGCGTATCCGCCTCTCTACAGAAAATGCAGACCGTCTGACTCAAATTAAAATGAATCAATCCTGGATTGGAAATGACTACGCAACACTCCAGGACCCCAACCAAGTAACATGACCAATGAACATCTGGGATGGTGTTGCGTTTCCGGGCCCTGTTTATTGAACCTCTCATCTGTATTACATTTATGACTGCATGGCGGCAAAAAGCATTGCTGCTATATCCGCACGCTTTTTGTCCACATGCAAGGCCTGGGTTGTTGTGTCTCACAAAGCGTGGCCTTCTCCTCCTGCGCCTGCTCCTGTTCCATCACGTCTGCTGCTGCTGGGTTAGCGTTGCCGCGTGGTCCCTGTTTATTGAACCACTTATCTTTATTACATTTATGACTGCATGGCGGTACAAAGCATGCTATCCGCACGCTTCTTGCCCTCATGCAAGGCCTGGGTTGTTGTGTCTCACAAAGCGTGGCCTTCTCCTCCTGCGCCTGCTCCTGTTCCATCACGTCTGCTGCTGCTGGGTTAGCGTTGCCGCGTGGTCCCTGTTTATTGAACCACTTATCTTTATTACATTTATGACTGCATGGCGGTACAAAGCATGCTATCCGCACGCTTCTTGCCCTCATGCAAGGCCTGGGTTGTTGTGTCTCACAAAGCGTGGCCTTCTCCTCCTGCGCCTGCTCCTGTTCCATCACGTCTGCTGCTGCTGGGTTAGCGTTGCCGCGTGGTCCCTGTTTATTGAACCACTTATCTTTATTACATTTATGACTGCATGGCGGTACAAAGCATGCTATCCGCACGCTTCTTGCCCTCATGCAAGGCCGGGGTTGTTGTGTCTCACAAAGCGTGGCCTTCTTCTCCTCCTGCGCCACCCTCCTCCTGTTCCATCACGTGTGCTGCTGCTGGGTTAGCGTTACCGGTCCCTTTTCCTGGAACCTCTTATATGTATTACATTTATGACTGCATGCCGACAAAAAACATGTTACCTGTGCAAAGAAAACAGACATTTCCCGCATTTAAAAGACAGTTTTCCCTTTGAAACTTTAAAATCGATTTTCTCAAAAACTATAAGCTCTTTTTGCTAATTTTTTTTCCTCTTGTACCCACTCCCAAGGTGCACATACCCTGTAAATTTGGGGTATGTAGCATGCAAGGAGGCTTTACAAACCACAAAAGTTCGGGTCCCCATTGACTTCCATTATGTTCGGAGTTCGGGTCGAACACCCGAACATCGCGGCCATGTTCGGCCTGTTCGGCCCGAACCCGAACATCTAGATGTTCGCCCAACACTAGTGTTGAACAATCCATCTGCAGACAGACGGTGAGTGTGACAGGCAGCACAGAAGGACCATGGCAACTCACTCATAGTACCACAGTTTGATAGTGCTGCCCAAAAAATTATATGGATCCGTGGACCCGGGCACTGCGGGCAGTACTGGGAAGTGGGAACGCAGATTTTAGTACCTAAACACACGATACAACATGTTTTCCGGGGTCGGACTCTGAGGCACATACAGATGGTCCCGATCATCATCCTCATCATACAACTCTTCTCCTGAGTCTGACCCACCCACCACCTCTGCCACCCCAACATCCCCAGACACAGACCCCTCATCGTCCTCAACATTAACTTGGGATGCTGGCCTGAGCCAGACCTCCTCCTCCACATCAGGCCCCATCATCTCCTCAATGGCAGCCCTCATTAATCGTTCTGGCGACGGACCGATGGACACAACATTCTCCTCCGGAGAGGGCTGCTGCTGACCACTGGCTGCTGGGGTGGATGTTCTAGCTTGCGTGGGGCGTTGGCTGTTGCTGTTGTTGGGAGTGCTGCTCACAGCGGAGGTCTCTGAGGAACTCATGGTGAGCTCATATAGTGGTTGGTGGTGAGTGGAGTATTACTGATCCCAGCAATATACACACTGACTGGCAGAGTACGCAATGCTATATAGTCTGGCTGAGCGGTGTACACAGAGTGGCAGTACACACAATGCTATATAGTCTGGCTGAGCCGTGTACACAGAGTGGCAGTACACACAATGCTATATAGTCTGGCTGAGCGGTGTACACAGAGTGGCAGTACACACAATGCTATATAGTCTGGCTGAGCCGTGTACACAGAGTGGCAGTAAACACAATGCTATATATAGCGTGGCTGAACGAGGTACACAGTGGCAGTACACACAATGCTATATAGTCTGGCTGAGCGGTGTACACAGAGTGGCAGTAAACACAATGCTATATATAGTGTGGCTGAGCGAGGTACACAGTGGCAGTAACCAATGCTATATATAGTGTGGCTGAGCGAGCGGTGTACTACTGTTCCCAGCAGCGACACACAATGACTGGGGGGGACCCTGGCTAGCGTGGCTGGAGAGTGAACTACCCTGCCTGCCTACCCAAAGCTAAACCCACAGAGAAATGGCGGAGATATGACGTGGTTCGGGTATTTATTTACCCAAACCACGTGACAGTTCGGCCAATCAGAGCGCGTTCGGGTCCGAACCACGTGACCCGTTCGGCCAATCACAGCGCTAGCCGAACGTTCGTGGAACGTTCGGCCATGCGCTCTTAGTTCGGCCATGTGACCGAACGGTTTGGCCGAACACCATCAGGTGTTCGGCCGAACTCGAACATCACCCGAACAGGGTGATGTTCTGCAGAACCCGAACAGTGGCGAACACTGTTCGCCCAACACTAATTGTAATGTCCTTATCAAGGAGATTCCTATCCTCTTGAGATAAAGTAGGAGTATCTATAGCACCCAAATACTCTAAAAGTTCATAAGTAGTGTAATGAGCTCTGGAGGAGTATAAGGCTTGATAGTATTGAACGAAAGCAGTATTTATTTACTTCCGGGTCTGTTAATTCAGTGTCGTGATCACCCAATATAGCGGGGACAGCTGTGCTTCCCTCAGGGTCTCGGGAAGAAGAACTTTAGCAGTTAAAAATATATAAGCAGCTCTGTTCTCCAGCCTCCTCCCTCCCCTCTGCAGCAGGACCACACGAGCCTTGCTTTTTTTACGAGCCAGCAGCTAGGATACCAGGGCCAGATTACATGCTGATGGGGCCCCTTAGACTCTGCTGGGGCCCCAATCAGGTGATTGGAATGATTAGTGGGATAATCCGACCCTGCCTACCTCTCCCTTTACATTGTAAGCCTTTCAGGTAGAGTCCTCCTCCTTTTGTGTCCTACCTGATCTTGCTCCTCCATTACTGTGCATCCATGATATGCATTTGAGTGAACTCAGCTTGCCTAATCCCCATGCTCCCATCCAGTGATTGACTAAGCATTACCTTGTACTCATATGGCTTGATTTACTAAACCGTGATAAGTCATATCACGGCAGTTTTCGCACACATTTTCGTGTTTGCGTGCAATCACGAATTATAGTAATTATAGGGCGCAATTGTGATTTTTTTTTTTTTTTAAATGCGAAAATGACCATGTTTTGCGTGAAAATTCGCAATTGCACCTGATAATTCGCGATTGCGTACAAACGCGAAAATGCATGGAAAAATGGCCTTGATATGACTTATCACGGTTTAGTGAATCAAGCCCATACTGTGCTGCATGACCTTGTTTTTCTTGTATTCCTGTGTTGTTGTATTCCTGTGTTGTCGTATTCCTGTGTTGTCGTATTGCTGTATGTCACCCCTAAATATTGTCTGTAACCGAAACTAATGTCCAGCGCTGCATAATATGTTGGAGCTTTGTAAATACAATAAATATTTTCAGGTTAGGATAACTGTTTTACCAATTGGGGCCACTAGATGCCAATATTGCACTCCCCCCAGTTACCTGCAATACCACCTGTGGCCACCAGGGGGCGAATGGAGTATCTTCCGAATTAGAGAATATGGGAGGATACTAAGTCCTTAAACCTTCTTGGCCAGCAGTGGCACTGTGGAGCATGTTTCCTGGTCCAGGTTCCCCCCGTTTGGGAGGCCGTATCTCTGCAGCTTTTAGCCCCAGAGACCCTACATTTCAGGTGTGTGAGCAGAGGATCATGGCTACACGTGGGCATAATCGGGGTCATGCTAGCCCTCCAAGAACCAGAGATACTGCACCCCAAAGAAGGAAGTTTGGTTTGGGAGCATTTTCTGTTACATGAACATCCCAGGCTGTTGACATTTGATATGTATGTAGAAGACATATTGTCCTTCTTACACTCCAAATTCGTGGTCACTGGCACCCCCTGAACCGGAGATATGCCCCCACATTTTATTGAATTTTGTGCCTGCGTGCCCCCTCTCTGGGAGGCCATATCTCAGAGGCCCTTTCCTCGAGTGACCCCAAATTTCAGGTGTGGTTATTAAAGTTTAGGGGCTACACATGGGTACAGGTGCGGTCCCACTAGCCCCCCAGAATTGGAGTTACCAGACCCCAAAAATTGAAAGAAAATTGTTCAAGTTTGAAATTGTCCAAGTTTGGGCATTCACTGCTTTTGAACCCCAGGGCTCAGAGTTTAGCTTCAGTGCTGCTCGGATACCCCTTTTGGTTGCTGAGCCCTTTCCATGTCTTGGTTAGTACGTTGCATTTTACTATTGGTTGCTGAGCCCTGTCCATGTCTTGGTTGGTATGCTGCATGGTACTATTGGTTGGAAAAAAATTGAGTATTTACTTTGGGGAGCTGCCTACATCTCAGTCCTTTTCTGCCTCCTGGATCCAGCACAGAATGCCCCTGAACTCCATGTGCAGCAATATTTACCTTTTGGCTTCCAGTGCAGGGGCAGTAGAAAAAAGACAAAGACAAACACTTATATAGCGCTTTTCTCCTGGCGGACTCAAAGCGCCAGAGCTGCAGCCACTAGGACGTGCTCTATAGGCAGTAGCAGTGTTAGGGAGACTTGCCTAAGGTCTCCTGCTGAATAGGTGCTGGCTTACTGAACAGGCAGAGCCGAGATTCAAATCCTGGTGACCCGTGTCAGAGGCAGAGCCCTTAACCATTACACTTTCCAGCCACAGAAGCTTTCTGATCGGGCTCCAGCAGAAATAGCCAAGCCCCATCAGGTCTGCTCTACTGCACAGGTGTGAGTTACCTTTGCCTGCACAGGAGAGCAGACCCGATTGGGCTCTGGCAGAAAAAGCCAAACCCAAACAGAGAGCCTCTACTGCGCCTGCGCTGGGGCCCTGATGGTAAATATTGCCATATGCTGCTGTGCCTGCGTAGTGCTGCTTGTTAGGATAATTATTAGGGGAACCAGCGCTGGATCCCCAGGGCTACAGAAGATGGGGAAAGCTTCATTAGGATCCTGAGGCTTCCCCTTCTCGAGGTAAGTACTCCATATGGGATGTTTTTTTTTGTTTTGTTTTTTTTTTTGTTTTGTTTTTTTTTGTTACAGATGTAATGTAATAGCGACAGTATATACTCCTACTGATCAGGGTCTCTTTATTATCAGTTCTATGATAGGTCTAGGTAGGACCACCTTTATTTAAATCTATACTAATGTTGGGCAGGGCCTCCCTGAGTTGGGAGCACTAGACTAGTATACAAATACTGAAGAGGACCTCCTTTAACCCTTACCCTGGTTTTTTTTTTTTTTTTTTTTTAATTACTACGTGCGTTGCACCAAATTTGTTTGAGACTCCCACAGTGTAATGCAGAGTGGCACATGATATTTACCTGATCTGGATGCAGGATCAGCTTTCTTCTTCCACCACCGAGTGGCGCTGTAACACTGAAAGCCTCCTTCGGGTACAGATCACATCATATCGTGATCTGGATGTAAAGGATGATGTCAGTATTACAGCGCCACTTGGTGGTTGGAGACAAGCCAAATCTGCGTGCAGTTTAGGTTAATATTGTGCTCCCTTTGCCACTTTGCTGGGGGAGGCAGCCTAGATAGATAGATAGATAGATAGATAGATAGATATCCTGTTGCAGCAGCCCTGCCCCAAGGTTTAGTACACAAAATAACTTAGATGGGGCTGCTAAAGGGTTAATAAGGAACACTGTGCTGGGGATGGTCAATGAGATACAAATTTTGAGGCGATGTGCAGCATTATGTAAATTTATGCAGCTTGAACATGAACCAATCAAATCCTGTTGAGGTAAAATCCAGTTGGTCCACTTTCTAGCTGCATACATTTGCATACAAAATTTGCATAGTCCTTCATTAACTGGAAATGATTTGCATCTCCTTGACCATCCCTACACTGTACTAATTCTAGGCATCACCACAGTGGCCTGCTTTTCACATGGCAATATATTCTCGCCAGAGCTGGATTAAGGCCAAATGGGGCCCTAAGCAAAATAGCAGATCTGGGCCCGCCTCCCTCAAGCCACCTCATGTTCCCCTCTGTTCCCCCATGCCATCTCTTGTCCCCATGTCCCCTCTGTGCATCACCTTGTGCCCCTCTGTTCTCCCTGTGCCACCTCTTGTGCCTCTCTGTTCCACTTGTGCCATTCTGTTCCCCTCATTTCCCCTCTGTACCACCTTGTAGCCCCTGTGTCACACTGCCACAACACACACACTCTGTCCCACCACAACAGACACTGCCTGTCACACCACAAACCACAACACACACAGACACTGCCTGTCCCACCACAACACACACAGACACTGCCTGAACACGGCTTCCTGCTGTTCCCTGGCAACACACAGCCACATGTCAGCAGTGTCTGAGGGCTAAACTATTAACTGAAGGGGGAGAAGAACTTTAGCAGTTAAAAATATAAGCAGCTCTGTTCTCCAGCCTCCTCCCTCTGCAGCAGGACCACACGAGCCTTGCTGTTTTTACGAGCCAGCAGCTAGGATACCAGGGCCAGATTACATGCTGATGGGGCCCCTTAGACTCTGCTGGGGCCCCCAATCAGGTGATTGGAATGATTTGTGGGATAATCCGATCCTGCCTACCTCTCCCTTTACATTGTAAGCCTTTCAGGTAGAGTCCTCCTCCTTTTGTGTCTTACCTGATCTTGCTCCTCCATTACTGTGCATCCATGATATGCATTTGAGTGAACTCTGCTTGCCTAATCCCCATGCTCCCATCTAGTGACTGACTAAGCATTACCTTGTACTCATATGGCTTGATTTTACTAAACCGTGATAAGTCCTATCATGGCAGTTTTTGCACACATTTTCGTGTTTGCGTGTGATCGCGAATTATCATGTGCAATTGCGAATTAAGGCGCGCAATTGGGATTTTTTTTCACAAGAAAACGACCATGTTTTGCGTGGAAATTCGCGATTGCACCTGATAATTCACGATCGCGAACAAACTCGAAAATGCATGGAAAATGGCCTTGATATGACTTATCACGGTTTAGTGAATCAAGCCAATACTGTGCTGCGTGACCTTGTTTTTCTTGTATTCCTGTGTTGTCGTATTGTTGTATGTCACCCCTAAATATTGTCTGTAACCGGAACTAATGTCCAGCGCTGCATAATATGTTGGTGCTTTATAAATACAATAAATATTTACAGGCTAGGATAACTGTTTTACCAATTGTGGCCACTGGATGCCAATATTGCACTCCACCCCCCCCCCCCCTCCAAGTTACCTGCATTACCACCTGTGGCCCCCAGGAAGTGAATGGAGTATCGTCCGAATTAGAGAATATCGGAGGATACGAAGTCCTTCATGGCCAGAGGTGGCACTGTGGAGCATGTTTCCTGGTCCAGGTTCTCCCGTTTGGGAGGCCGCATCTCTGCAGCCCTTAGCCCCAGAGACCCTATATTTCAGGTGTGTGTAGCAGAGGATCATGGCTACATGTGGGCATAATCTGAGTCATGCTAGCCCTCCAAGAACCAGAGAATACTGCACCCCAAAAAAAAGTTTGGTTTGGGAGCGTTTTCTGTTAGGAACATCCCAGGCTGTTGACATTTGATATGTATGTAGAAGGCATATTGACCTTCTTGATCTCCAAATTCAGGGTCACTGGCACCCCCAGAGCAAGAGATATGCCCCCACATTTTATCGAATTTCGTGCCTGTGTGCCCCCTCTGTAGGAGGCCATATCTCAGAGGCCCTTTCCTCGAGACCCCAAATTTCCGGCGTGGTTATTAGTTTAGGGGCTATGCCTGGGTACAGGTGCGGTCACGCTAGCCCCCTCCCCCCCAGAATTGGAGTTACCAGACCCCAAAAACTGAAAGATGTTCTCAGGATGTTCTGGCAGTAAACTGGCATACCAGGATGCTCTGGCAGTAAACTTAAATCTTAGGAATAAAGTGGACATCTGGGTGAAAGTTCCACGACCAGAGCATGTTGCAAACATGTAGCAAAGAAGTAGTGTTGGGCGAACATCTAGATGTTCGGGTTCGGGCCGAACAGGCCGAACATGGCCGCGATGTTCGGGTGTTCGACCCGAACTCCGAACATAATGGAAGTCAATGGGGACCCGAACTTTTGTGGTTTGTAAAGCCTCCTTACATGCTACATACCCCAAATTTACAGGGTATGTGCACCTTGGGAGTGGGTACAAGAGGAAAAAAAAAATTAGCAAAAAGAGCTTATAGTTTTTGAGAAAATCGATTTTAAAGTTTCAAAGGGAAAACTGTCTTTTAAATGCGGGAAATGTCTGTTTTCTTTGCACAGGTAACATGTTTTTTTGTCGGCATGCAGTCATAAATGTAATACATATAAGAGGTTCCAGGAAAAGGGACCGGTAACGCTAACCCAGCAGCAGCACACGTGATGGAACAGAAGGAGGCGCAGTAGGAGAAGGCCACGCTTTGTGAGACACAACAACCCCGGCCTTGCATGAGGGCAAGAAGCGTGCGGATAGCATGCTTTGTACCGCCATGCAGTCATAAATGTAATAAAGATAAGAGGTTCCATAAACAGGGACCAGCAACGCTAACCCAGCAGCAGCAGCAGCAGCACACGTGATGGAACAGGAGGAGGCGCAGGAGGAGAAGGCCACGCTTTCTGAGACACAACAACCCAGGCCTTGCATGAGGACAAAAAGCGTGCGGATAGCATGCTTTTTACCGCCATGCAGTCATAAATGTAATAAAGATAAGTGGTTCAATAAACAGGGACCACGCGGCAACGCTAACCCAGCAGCAGCAGACGTGATGGAACAGGAGGAGGCGCAGGAGGAGAAGGCCACGCTTTGTGAGACACAACAACCCAGGCCTTGTATGAGGGCAAGAAGCGTGCGGATAGCATGCTTTGTACCGCCATGCAGTCTTAAATGTAATAAAGATAAGTGGTTCAATAAACAGGGACCACGCGGCAACGCTAACCCAGCAGCAGCAGACGTGATGGAACAGGAGGAGGCGCAGGAGGAGAAGGCCACGCTTTGTGAGACACAACAACCCAGGCCTTGCATGAGGGCAAGAATCATGCGGATAGCATGCTTTGTACCGCCATGCAGTCATAAATGTAATAAAGATAAGTGGTTCAATAAACAGGGACCACGCGGCAACGCTAACCCAGCAGCAGCAGACGTGATGGAACAGGAGCAGGCGCAGGAGGAGAAGGCCACGGTTTTTGAGACACAACAACCCAGGCCTTGCATGAGGACAAAAAGCGTGCGGATATAGCAGCAATGCTTTTTGCCGCCATGCAGTCATAAATGTAATACAGATGAGAGGTTCAATAAACAGGGACCGGAAACGCTACACCATCCCAGATGTTCATTGGTCATGTTACTTGGTTGGGGTCCTGGAGTGTTGCGTAGTCATTTCCAATCCAGGATTGATTCATTTTAATTTGAGTCAGACGGTCTGCATTTTCTGTAGAGAGGCGGATACGCCGATCTGTGACGATGCCTCCGGCAGCACTGAAACAGCGTTCCGACATAACGCTGGCTGCCGGGCAAGCCAGCACCTCTATTGCGTACATTGCCAGTTCGTGCCAGGTGTCTAGCTTCGATACCCAATAGTTGAAGGGTGCAGATGGATTGTTCGACACAGCTACGTCATCTGACATGTAGTCCTTGACCATCTTCTTCAGGCGATCGGTGTTGGAGGTGGATCTGCACGCTTGCTGTTCAGTGGGCTGCTGCTGCATGGGTGTCAGAAAATTTTCCCACTCCAAGGACACTGCCGATACCGTTCCCTTTTGGGTACTAGCTGCGGCTTGCGTTGTTTGCTGCCCTCCTGGTCGTCCTGGGTTTGCGGAAGTCAGTCTGTCTGCATACAACTGGCTAGAGGAGGGGGAGGATGTCAATCTCCTCTCTAAAGTCTCCACAAGGGCCTGCTGGTATTCTTCCATTTTGACCTGTCTGACTCTTTCTTCAAGCAGTTTTGGAACATTGTGTTTGTACCGTGGATCCAGAAGGGTATAAACCCAGTAATTGGTGTTGTCCAGAATGCGCACAATGCGTGGGTCACGTTCAATGCAGTCTAGCATGAATTGAGCCATGTGTGCCAGAGTCCTACCAGAATCCTCATCATCCTCTTGTGAGCGTTGTGATAGTTGTTGTGATGCATCATAGTCGTCACCTTCCTCCTGGTCTGCTTCTGCTGACCATTCGCGTTGAATTGTGGAAGTCCAACGTGCACCGCTCTGGCCCTCGTCAGTGGTGGCATGAAATTCCTGCTCCAACTCCAGCTGTTCCTCCTCCTCTTCTTCGTCATAGCTGCTGGGGCCAGCGTTCCCTGAGGCGGATGGCCTGATGTTGGTACCATCACGCTGATCGTTTTCTCCTTCAGATTCCCCCAGTTGCATCATGACAGCTGTTTCCTTGATTTTCAACATTGACCTCTTCAGTAAACACAGCAGTGGTATGGTAATGCTGACTGAAGAGTTGTCACTGCTCACAAGCAACGTGGATTGCTCAAAATTTTGGAGGACTTGGCAGAGGTCCAACATGTTGGCCCAATCGGATCCACAGAAGCTTGGCAGCTGGCCGGATGCGCCTCGGTACTGCGCCGTCATGTACTGGACCACTGCACTCTTCTGCTCACAAAAGCGTGCTAGCATGTGCAGCGTAGAATTCCAGCGCGTAGGGACATCACACAGCAAGCGATGGTGGGGGAGATTGAAGCGCTCCTGCATCTTGGCGAGTGCCCCCGAAGCAGTACTGGAATTTCTACAATGTTTGGCCACTCGACGCACCTTCAACAGAAGATCGGCCACGCCTGGGTATGTCCTCAGGAACCGCTGAACTACTAGGTTCATCACGTGCGCCAGGCAAGGGATGTGTGTCAGCTTAGCCAACCTTAAAGCGCGAATGAGATTACTCCCATTATCACACACAACCATGCCCGGTTTCAAGTCCAGCGGTGCCAGCCACAAATCCGTCTGTTCCTTTATTCCCTTCCAAATTTCCTCCCCTGTGTGCTGCTTATCCCCAAGGCAGATCAGCTTCAGCAACGCTTGCTGACGCATGCCAACAGCTGTGCTGCACTGCTTCCACGATCCTACTGCTGCTGGGTTAGCGTTTCCGGATGAGGTACAGCTTTGAGATGCGTTGGAGGAGAAGGAGTCAGAGAGGTAGGTGCTGCTGTTGTTATCCAGTGGGAGGGACGGCGGTGCAGCTGTTTGCGGCGTGGGCAACACCCGCGCCGTAGCAGGTGAGGAATCGCTGCCAGGCTCCACAAGGTTCACCCAGTGCGCGGTAAGGGAGATGTATCGACCCTGGCCGAACGCACTCGTCCAAGTGTCAGTGGTGAGGTGAACCTTGCAGGCAACGGCATTCTTCAAGCTTCGGGTTATTTTGCTGACCACGTGCTCATGCAACTCAGGCACTGCAGAGCGCGCAAAGTGGTAGCGGCTGGGAACCACGTAACGTGGGATGGCCACTGACATCATGCCCTTGAAGCTGTTTGTCTCCACCACTCGATATGGCAGCATTTCGCAGGCCAGAAGCTTGGCTATGCTGGCTGTTACTGCCACGGCCCGGGGGTCATTTGCTGGCAATTTCCTCTTGCGCTCAAACATCTCCGACACAGACAACTGAACCGTAGCGCTGCACACGGAAGGGCTGTTGGTTGTTGTGTTTGATGAACACTGGGAGACCTCAAGAGCACTACTCCGGAAAGTGACAGTGTCAGCGTCGTCTGATGTTTGTGAATGTTGTGAACCACGCAATGGCTGGGCTACTGCTGCTGCTGAGGCGGGTCTGGTGGTGAGTCTGGTGAACCCAAGGGAGGCAGTGTTGCTGGTACCCTGTCCTGCCGCGTTTGCCCACAGAGTGGGATGTTTGGATAGCATGTGGCGGCTCATGCTGGTGGTGGAGAGGTTGTTAATACTTTTCCCCCTGCTCAGGCGAGTCTTGCACACCTTGCAAATCGCCATGGTAACATCCTCAGTGCAGTCTTCAAAGAAAGCCCAGACTTTGGAGCACCTGCCTCCTTGCTGGCGATTTCTGTTTCCTCCTCTTTTGCCTCTCACTCTAACTTCCACGCTTGTGGTGCCTGAAATTGCGCGCCGCCTACCTTGTGGCACAAGGCGAACTCGTGCAGCAGTGGGTTCTTCAACAGACTCATCTGTGCTGCTGCTACGACGGCGATGTTCTCGTTCACAAATAAAATCTGGGTCTCTGTCCACATTGTCCATACCCTCCTCTTCCATCTCCTCAAACTCGTCATATGTCATTGTGGGGGGCCGCCGCTGTGGAGTAGAGCTCCCCAGAACAACCTCTGCGCAGCTCACTCCAACGTCGTCTTCCAGATCTTGTCGGCCGACCTCCTGCAATTGCAACCCCTCCTGCCCAACTTGCTCTGGGATTTGGGTTTCCGAGTCCTCCTCGGACTCGCCTTGTATTTCAGTGCGCGGTGCATTTCCCACAGTTAATGGTTGTGAATCCGGGCACAACATTTCTGGCTGTTCCTCCATTGACCTTTCATAGGTGGAAGTTTGTTGGGCTGGGAATAGCTCCTGCGAATACCCCATTGTGTCCTGAGGTAATTCATAGGACTGGTTATCTGGCAGTTGTGTGCGTAGTGTCGCTGCCGGTTGTGTCAGCTTTGTGCCCACTGGCTCCTTGTAACTGGCTGAGGACTCGGACCTCGTGCGTGATGTGCTGGTGCTGCTTAACCCACTGCTGGACGCTTGAGAGGTCATCCAAGTAATTATCTGGTCCTGTTCTTTTGGATTTGTGAGGGTTGTTGTCCTGGACAACATGGGCGGTATTGAGTGGGTTTTCTTGGGTGCTCCCCTGTGGCCTGTACGTGAACCGTCAGGGGAAACACCTCTTCCCTTGCCCCTTCCTCTTTCACCGGATTTCTTCCTCATTTCACTTATCCTTACAGTACACGCTGACTGGCAGCAGTACAGTGGCAGTACAGAAATGCTATACAGTACCACTATTCCCAGCAGCGACACAGAGCACAATGCTATACAGTGGCGGGTGAGTGGTGTACTACTGTTTTCCAGGCCCAGCAGACACAGAGTGGAAGTAAACACAATGCTATATAGTCTGGCTGAGCGGTGTACACAGAGTGTCAGTAAACAACGGTATATAGTCTGGCTGAGCGGTGTACACAGAGTGTCAGAAAACACAATGCTATATATAGCGTGGCTGAGCGAGGTGCACAGTGGCAGTACACACAATGCTTTATAGTCAGGCTGAGCCGTGTACACAGAGTGTCAGTAAACAATGGTATATAGTCTGGCTGAGCGGTGTACACAGAGTGTCAGTAAACAACGGTATATAGTCTGGCTGAGCGGTGTACACAGAGTGGCAGTAAACACAATGCTATATATAGCGTGGCTGAGCGAGGTGCACAGTGGCAGTACACACAATGCTATAGAGCCAGGCTAAGCCGTGTACACAGAGTGTCAGAAAACACAATGCTATATATAGCGTGGCTGAGCGAGGTGCACAGTGGCACAATGCTATATATAGCGTGGCTGAGCGAGGTGCACAGTGGCAGTACACACAATGCTATATATAGCGTGGCTGAGCGAGGTGCACAGTGGCAGTACACACAATGCTATATTAGTCAGGCTAAGCCGTGTACACATTGTGTGTACTGCCACTGTGCACCTCGCTCAGCCACGCTATATATAGCATTGTGTGTACTGCCACTGTGCACCTCGCTCAGCCACGCGCTATATATATAGCATTGTGTTTTCTGACACTCTGTGTACACGGCTTAGCCTGACTAATATAGCAGAGTGTCAGAAAACACAATGCTATATATATAGCGCGTGGCTGAGCGAGGTGCACAGTGGCAGTACACACAATGCTATATATAGCGTGGCTGAGCGAGGTGCACAGTGGCAGTACACACAATGCTATATATAGCGTGGCTGAGCGAGGTGCACAGTGGCAGTACACACAATGCTATATTAGTCAGGCTAAGCCGTGTACACAGAGTGTCAGAAAACACAATGCTATATATATAGCGTGGCTGAGCGAGGTACACAGTGGCAGTAAACAATGCTATATATAGTGTGGCTGAGCGAGCGGTGTACTACTGTTCCCAGCAGCGACACACAATGACTGGGGGGGACCCTGGCTAGCGTGGCTGGAGAGCGAACTACCCTGCCTGCCTACCCAAAGCTAAACCCACAGACAAATGGCGGAGATATGACGTGGTTCGGGTATTTATTTACCCGAACCACGTGACCGTTCGGCCAATCAGAGCGCGTTCGGGCCCGAACCACGTGACCCGTTCGGCCAATCAGTTCGGGGAACGTTCGGCCATGCGCTCTTAGTTCGGCCATGTGGCCGAACGGTTTGGCCGAGCACCGTCAGGTGTTCGGCCGAACTCGAACATCACCCGAACAGGGTGATGTTCTGCAGAACCCGAACAGTGGCGAACACTGTTCGCCCAACACTACAAAGAAGGAGTCTTGACCTGTCATTGTCTTGCAGTAAATATCAGCTCTTCTATTGAGGCATCTTGCAGGATACAGCGAAGGTCAGTAACAATGTGACATTTTGAGAAGAGTCTTCTCTCTTTCTCAAGCTTGCTTGCCCACTAAACATCAGAACAGCAAATCAGCCTTTAATGAACAGGGACCAAACAGAGTGCCTGGACACCTGAAGGCCGACCAACTAAATTACGGTGGGCAGTCATATCACTGGATCCAACTGATGGATAACCAACAATGCAGGTTTTATGCGCATGTGTCCACGCATGTGTAAATTGCTTATTTGTTTTCCGGGCACAGTTGTGAGTTTTTTTACGCATTTCATGCAATTTTTTTTTTAATTACCGTATGCCACACCTTCCCTTTGGTGATTGTTGCTTTTGTTTGTCTGCAGTTCCGCATCAGGTCTGTTTTGGGCTGATAGTTTGTGATGTCATTTTGACAGTCAATTGTGGTTGGTTGTCCTTCGGACACCCAGGCACTATGGTCCCTGTTCATTGAAGGGGACTACATAAGGCTGATTTGCTGTTCTGATGTTTCATGGGTTAGCAATCATGAGAGAGGAAACTTCTCTCG
Source organism: Hyperolius riggenbachi (assembly GCF_040937935.1). Taxonomy (NCBI): domain Eukaryota; kingdom Metazoa; phylum Chordata; class Amphibia; order Anura; family Hyperoliidae; genus Hyperolius; species Hyperolius riggenbachi. Next base: position 40,193,874 of record NC_090657.1, on the reverse strand, counting down.
AAACATCACATTGCTGCTGTCCTTTGCTGTGTCCAGCAAGATCCCTTAATATAGGAGCTGATATATACTGCAAGACTGTGCCAAGTCAAGACTCCTTCTTTGTATCACAGGGTGCTCTGGCAGTAAACGGACACCCCAGGGTGCTCTGGCAGTAAACGGACACCCCAGGGTGCTCTGGCAGTAAACGGACACCCCAGGGTGCTCTGGCAAAATGTATTATAAAAACATACTTACCTAAGAAGTGGGAAGCTTCTGGATCTTAATGAAGCTTTCCTCTGTCCTATGGTCCCCTGTTGCCGTACACGGACTCTTCAGCTGATCAGGTCCACACTCCTCTTCTTGCATGTGGCCTGTCCTGTGCCATAGCAAGAGTGGCTTATAGCACAGGCGCAGTATGGCCACACTCATGCTTGAAGAGGAGTGTGGTAACCATCAGATTACAGACAGGCTCTTATTGGTAGTCTTTGGAGGGTCTGCCCTCGGCGATGGGGGACCAGAGAACAGCGAAGGAAGCCTCCTTTTGACAGTCAATTGTGCATCCCAGGGCACTCTGACAAACCAGTGTTGGATATTTCATGTCTGATCAGCTGTTTTTTTTGCAGGTCAAAACATTTCCCACACTCATCTGACACTGGTAAAAAGACATTGATATGCTGAGTGTGGGAAATGTTCTTACCTGCAAAAAACAGCTGATCAGACATGAAATATCTGACACTGGTAAAACGACATTGATATGCTATTTCATGGCTGAGCAGCTTATTATTGCAGGTCAAAACATTTAACACACTCAGCATATCAATATGTCCTCTCGCCATTGTTAGATATTTCATGTCTAATCAGTGGTGCTCGTAATGGCCAAAAAACGTTCTTTCGCAAAGTTTTCTGCATCGTAAAACTTTACATTAAACTTTGCGTAGTATTTAAGAAGTTACGGGTACAGAGTAGTTACGGCTACGATATTACGCATGTAAACGAAATTGCGTAATGTAATTATGCATCACTTAACTAGCCAGTGCGCATGCGCATACTATATTTTAATGCGTACAATCATGCTTATGATGCGTATAAACATGCGCATTAAACAGCGCATGCGCGTCACAAACATAACATGTCTGCATGCGGAAATTTGTAAGCATGCATCAATGCAAAATGACTAATATTGTAATGAACCGTAATTTCGCGAAGTTACGAAGTCATACGAAATTACCATACATAATTACGGTCCACACGTAATTTATTACGCATCCTCATGTAAATTTCGTATTATGATTACGATGGAAAATGGCGAATTACGATGCGAAATTTCACGCATGCAAAATTTCGAAGCATCACTGTGTCTAATTAGCTCAATGTTGCTAGTCAAAACATTAGCCACACTCAGCATATCAATGTATTCTCACCAGTGTCAGATAATTCAGCTCTGATAAGCTGTTTGCTGGTAAAACATTTCCCACACTCAGCATATCAATATGTTCTCTCGCCAGTGTGATATTTTAGCTCTGACAAGCTTATTATTGCAGGTCAAAATATTTCCCACACTCAGCATTCCAATGTCCTCTAACAAGCGTCTGATATTTCATGTCTGCTCAGCTTATTATTGCTGGTCAAAACATTTCCCACACTCAGTATATAAATGTCTTCTCACCAGTGTCAAATATTTCAGCACTGACAAGCTGATATTTCCATGTCAAAACATTTCCCACACTCAGCATATCAATACATCCTCTCATGAGTGTCAGATATTTCAGCTCTTACAAGCTAAGTTCCTGGTCAAAACATTTTCCAATCAGCATATCAATATGCTTCTTACCAGTGTCAGATAGTTCACGTCTGATCAGCTTATTATTGCAGGTCAAAACCTTTCCCACGCTCAGCATATTAATGTCTTCTCACCAGTGTCAAATATTTCAGCACTGACAAGCTGATATTTGCAGGTCAAATCATTTCCCACACTCAGCATTTCAATATGTCCTCTCATCAGTGTCAGTTATTTCAGCTCTGACAAGCTATTTGCTGGTCTAATCCTTTCCCACACTCAGTGTTTCAATGTCTTCTCAACAGTGTCAGATATTTCAGCGTTGATAAGCTGATATTTGCTGGTTAAAATGATTCCCACACTTAACATATCAATATGTCCTCTGACCAGTATCCTATAATTTATTTCTGATCAGCTTATTATTGCAGGTCAAAATATTTCCCACACTCAGCATATCAACATGTTTTCTCAACAGTGTCAGATATTTCACATTTGCTGTTTGAAATATATCCCACACTCATCTGACACTGATGAGGGGACATATTGATATGCTATGTCTTGTCTGATCAGTTTATTATTGCAGGTAAAAACATTTCCTACATTCAGCATATGATGTCATCAGTTTATTTTCCCCTCTGGTTTCCCTTAAGTAATACATGTATTTATACAGACCTATATATAAGACCCAAAACAGATACAACTGAGGAGAATTGAAGGACGAGAGACAACTGGGTCATATGCAGATCAACAGCACAGTGCACCAAATAATGTCTGATCGATTTTCACTCCTGTTTGGCTTTCTGTTTCTTACAGGCAGCATGTCTGAGCTCTCAGGCTACTTCTTGCCATATCAATATCAATGTTCCCCTTTGTAACATGACTTTACATCTACGTCAACAAGGAGATGACTAGAGATGTTCCGAACCGGGAACTTTTCCGTAAGTTCGGTTCACCCTCATTGTGATGTAGAGGGTCAAAGTTGACCCTCATGATGCACTGTCAGCAGACACATTGTAGTAAATTAGACTACACTCACTCCTGGAGCCCCACCCCCTTATAAAAGGCAGGCAGTGTCAGGCAGTGGACTCACTCGTGTGCCTGTGGTAATTAGTGAAGGGATAGCTGCTGCAGACTCTCATAGGGAAAGCTTAGTTAGGCTCTTATAGGCTTGTTAGCTTGTTCCTGGCTGATTGTTATTGCTAAAAAAAAAAAAAAAACCTCAACAGCTCTTTTGAGAGCTAATCTTGTTCTTGTGATCATATTTTTTTTTTTTTTGTGTGGCCCACTTGCATTATATACAGCCCTGTTAAGTCAGTGTCACTGTGCCTGTCTGTGTGACAGGTGCACATGTAATACCCATCCCTGCATATACCTACTACCTGTTGTTGACTTCAGTGCACCCACCTACCTACATGAGTGCATGCAGTGTGATATACCACTCCGTGCATACCTGTTAACTGCACCTGTGTGACTGACTGCACATTGTATTAGACAAGTCAGTACATACCTTTCACTTCATCCCCCCCCCCCCACCCAATATGGACAAGATAAAAAGCAGAGGCAGGCCACCTGGCAGGTCTGTTCGAGGTTGTGCTGTCGTGATTTCGTGCGGCCCGTGACCAAAGTACAGTGTTCAGAAGAAGGCATGTGCCATCAACCCCCAATATTGTCAGGATGCAGTTGACTATTTAATACAGAACACCATCTTTCTCAGCTTCCACATGGAAGCATGACCTCTTTCTCCTTCTGCTCTGATTCTGGCACCCCACTTAACACTCAGTCGGCCGAAGTCACCCAAGATAATAAGGTTGTTTGTCCAGCTGAACAAATTTGGTCTCTCTGCAGTCACTGTTCTATCATTGAGCTACCTCAGCCTGGCGACCATATGGGCTTGAAAACCACCACGGCCTGAACTCTGGCCATGGTGCGCACCAGTCCAGCACCGCCGTCACTACTCAAACAGCTGTTTGCGATGCGTTACACAGTGAGTTTGGTGTGTCAGTGTGAAGCAGTACTCTAAAACATCTTGCATGTGTTTACATCAATCAGCGAGTGTAATTAAAGCACTTTAGGCCTGCAATTTAGCATTCAATGTGATTTCGGCCCTTAAAACGCTGCTTTGCGTCAAATCCAGATTTTTCCCTGGGACTTTTGGCGTCTATCCCACTCCGCTATGGCTCCTTCCAGGTGTTAGACCTCTTGAAACATCTTTTCCATCACTATTGTGGCCAGGATATATTAAGTTCGCCTCCCCATTGAAGTCTATTGTGGTTCGCGAAAGTTTGCTCGAACCGAGCTTTTGCGGGAGGTTTGCAAACCGAAAATCAGAGGTTCGAGCCATCTCTAGAGATGACATCATGGCCAATCAGTACTATAGAGAGAGGAGGATTTCCGCAGGAATGCCACATTACTGCAACTTGTAATTTTAGCCCAATCACAGAACTCAGAAGCATTGGACCAGAATGGAGAATTATTTCAGCGAAAATCCTATTACAACTGTTATTTTACATGTGACACAAGACTCTATTACCCAATATTTCATGAGTCATTTGATTGGCCTAAAATTTCCATGGTATTCCAATTACTGCAGTAAAGTTCCACATTCTCTGATTGGTCGAATATTCAAAAGTATTATAATTAACCAACTTTATTAACAAAATGACAAAAAAGACTTTCCTCTGAAATGGGTAATCTGCATTTTCAGTAATCCGATTTTCCCTAGGATCGGAAATCGCCATTTCCGACCATCCCTAAGAAACTGGCAATTGGGTCCTTTCAACCACAAAGCAGCCTTATTAAGCACTGGAATATACCCATCACAAACATGTCAGTGTTCTTTTTCTTCTGAAACTAATGGCAGACTTGACTGGATAATAGCAACAAGGGAAAACACGGGAGGAGGGGGGTGTCATAGCTACACAATGGATTTTTTATTTTTTTTTGCATACATTAACAAAGAGTGCTGAAGGCCAGAGAAAGCTGCTAGTGGAATATTGGAAAAAATTACCAATTATCCACTACTTAATTTGGATATTAACCACTTTACCACCACAGGTGCGTGTATCTACACTCCTTTTGACATCCTTTCCCCACCAGGAGCATAGATAAAGGCACCCCCGCCGCTACTGCCCCTGTCCACGCTCCCGCTCGCTCGTGGGCAAGCTCGTGTACGCCACCGGCCGCTCGCCCGGAGATCAGTAAACGGGAAAAACATTCCCGTTCGTTGATCTAAGCCCCCCCAGCAATGATCAGCTGCTTCTATGAGAAGCAGTGTGATCATTGTGAAAAAAAAAAGTTTCCCAGCCTCATTGTACTTCCTGTAAGCATACTTCCGACGCTTACAAGACGCATTCACAAAAAGTTATTGTGGCCAAATAGTAAAACTACACCCAAAAGCATTTTTCATATACAAATACATAGTTTTACATTATAAATAAACTCATTACCTCCCACACTCCCCACATTTTTTTTTTTGTAATAAAAAAAAAAATATATAATAAAAAAATACATAAATAGTTACCTTAGGGACTGAACTCTTTAAATATTTGTCAAGAGGGTATAACACTGTTACTTTATAAACTGTGGGCTTGTAATTAGGGATGGACGCAAAACTGAAAAAAAATGCACCTTTATTTCCAAATAAAAAATTGGCGCCAAACATTGTGATAGGGACATAATTTAAATGGTGTAATAACTGAGACAAATGGGCAAATACATTTCATGGGTTTTAATTACAGTAGCATGCATTATTTAAAAACTATAATGGCTTTCATTGCCCGAGTTCCTGGTAAAATAAAACCCTAACCCACAGAACATGCTGTTTCCAAAGTCTAAGCCCCTGCAGCACAGTTACAGTTATAGTTAAAGTTACAAAGTTACTTAGTTCCAAAGTGATGTTATACGAGTCCGAAATCTACCTAGCTCTGTTTATACAGTACTTTTATTATAGTTAATACACCTTTCTGAACACTTAGAAGGTAAATATGGTAACACTTTTCTTTATACATACCATAATATAAAGGCAACATTAAAAGGTTTCACAACTGAGATTCAATGATAAATTTTCCACGAGAACCGATTCTATTCCTCAGCACTATCCATCCACCCTGTATATCAGGAGTTAGGGATGGGTTTGTGGTGAAGGGTAAAAGTAGTCTCAAGACGCATGATCTCAACAGCCTGATGCTTACTACCCCTGGCTCATATTTACAAGTGTATTTTGGTATGTTCCATATTTGCTCGGATTGTATAGTTTAATCCCTGAACTTTATCCATGTTAAGATCACTATTTCTTTACAATCTTTATAATGTTACTGCTTTGTGTACTGTTGTCTACCAAGATTGTATACAAAATTTTAAAAACCTCAATAAAAATGTATTAAAGTGAAAAAAAAAAAACTATAATGGCCGAAAACGGAAAAATGATTTTTTTTCCCAAATATTTTCCGATTTTCCTATTAAAACACATTTAGAATAAAATAATTCTTGGCATAATGTCCCACCTATAGAAAGCCTAATTGGTGGCAAAAAAAACAAGATATAGTTCATTTCATTGTGATAAGTAATAATAAAGTTATAGACGAATGAATGGAAGGAGCGCTGAAAGGTGAAAATCGCTCTGGTGCTCAAGGGGTAAAACCCCTCCATTGTGAAGTGGTTAAAGAACAGTCATTTTCACCTAACCTTGTTCTCAAGCAAGCTGTCCCTCTATCTTAGCTACAGCACCTGTTTGGAGGGCCCTTAAATATATTTTGCAACCATATACGGAATATTTCTTTATAAAAGGCTTGGTTGTCTGTTACACCATTTACTTTTGTCACTTATTTATTTTGCTGGGAACAAAGATCCCTGAAGAATTTGTGGAGATTTTGAAATCCCGAGTCCTTCCATTCCCACTCTGAGGGACTTCAGTCTGAAGAGAATGGCTGGTTTACATGAAGATGACTTATATGGATCCTTAGAGATGCAGATCACACCTCATTCCTTATAATATAATACATGATACACTAAACATTCCTGTTGTGCGGACAAGTCCAGGGTAATTGGTATCATCCCGATTCATTACTTCTGAATTGAGAGATAAAGGGAAGACCATAAGACCAAAGTGAGTAAAGTATGTAGAGTGTCAAGCCCTCATAACTTACTTTGTGCAGGTGCGAAGGGTCGGGCAGCTAGATGAAACCGAATGCACATTAGGGGTATAGGACACCCCTATGCCTCTCTGGCAATCTGCGCGGCACTTTCTAATCCAGATCATCTCGTCCTCAGTGAAGTCAATAGCCAGCTGTTACTGCTGCTCCAGCTGGGGCCCCACTGAATCCTAGCTCCACCCCTAATGGACCAAAGTGCTGTTGAAAACAGTTAATATTTGTTTAGCCTTTTCGAATTAAAGGCTGGTTCACACGGGCGCTAAAGTAACGGGCTTGGTGCTCCTCGCTTAAAGAGAACCTGAGATGAGAAGTGTCTCACGTTCCATACTTACCTGGGGTTTCCTTAAGCCCCCTTGAGGCCACTTGTTCCTCACAATCTCCCCTGGTGGCTCTGGACCCTGGCAATTCAGCCCTTCATTGGGCATGTGCGCCCCGGCATGCTCCTCCGTCATCCTCCTGTCCCTCAGCCATGAGAGCGCAATGTGCTCCTTTCCCCTCTTCCTGTACATGGTAAATAAAATGGTGCTCACTGAACTGATACTAAGTCCACGCTGCATCTGGTCTGCTCTTCCTCCTGGCATCTGCATGCTTTATACCGAGATCCTCTGACTTCTGATGCATGTCATGTCATCATGAGCCTCCGGGGGCAGCATACAGCACAGAGGAAGAGTAGACCAGATTCAGAGTGGACTAGGTAAATATAACTGCACTTTACAAGGAAGGGAAATCTGGCCATGGTGCGGGGTGGGAAGTTCTACCATGATGCTTCTGCTGGTGGCCCGTGCCACTGAAGTTCTGCCCATGTGACTTTACAACCAGTTAAAGTGAAGCTTCCTCTTGTACCTTAGAACAGTGTTCCCCAACCCTGTCCTCAAGTACCACCAGCAGTGCATGTTTTGTGGAAATACACACAGAAGTATGTATTCAGCTCTGCTGAGACACTAATTACCTCACTTGTGAATATGTGCTATTTCCTGCAAAACATGGACTGTGGGTGGGCCTTGATGACAGGGTTGGGAAGTGTGAACTCTGGCCATACACAGTACTATCCAACTGTACCACAAAATAACTGAATACATAGTACAATCAAATCAGTCAGTTAATTGATTGAAACTTTTCTCTTCATCAAACAATGTTTTAACCTCCCTGGCGGTTTATTTATTTTGCCAGGGAGGCTGCAATGTGGTTTTTTTTAATTTAAAAAAAAAATATTTCATGCAGCCAACTGAAAGTTGGCTGCATGAAAGCCCACTAGAGGGCGCTCCGGAAGCGTACTTTCGATCGCCTCCGGCAATCGAAAGTAACAAGATAGGCCGCAATGAGCGGCCTATCTTGTTTCGCTTTCCTCGTCGCCATGGCGACGAGCGGAGTGACGTCATGGACGTCAGTCGACGTCCTGACGTCAGAGCCGCCCGATCCAGCCCCTAGCGCCGGCCGGAACTGTTTGTTCCGGCTGCGCTGGGCTCGGGCGGCTGGGGGGACCCTCTTTCGCCGCTGCACGCGGCGGCACACGCGGCTGGCAAAGTGCCGGCTGCGTGTGCTGCTTTTTTCAGAATTGAAATCGGCCCAGCAGGGCCTGAGCGGCGACCTCCGGCGGTATACCCCGAGCTCAGCTCGGGATTACCGCCAAGGAGGTCAATCTTTTCTATGAGACATTTCAGTGGGCGCTCTACCTCTGTGTCTTATTTGGTATTACAATTTGAAGGATTTTTTTTATGCTTAAGGGCCCGTTTCCACTATAGCGTTGCGGAATCGCCGGCGAATCACCGCAGGAAAATCGCATGCGGGTGCGATTCCGCATGCGTTTTTTGCCGCGATTTCGTATGCGATTTCGCATAGGTTAGGGTGATGCGATTTTAACCATGTCACTGCCTGTGTGAATTAACATGGGTACCTATGCGAAATCGCGGCAAAAAACGCATGGGGAAAACTCATGCGATTTCCCTATTAAATACATTGCGTGCGATTCGCCTGCATTCCACACGCAGGCGAATTCTGAGGGCCCTACCCTGCAGATTTTTTCTGCACAGAAAAACGTGCAGGAAAACGCACAAGTGGAAACATTCCCATCCACTTGTACTGGCTGTGCGAATCCGCATGCGGGAAACGCATACGGATTCACGATAGTGGAAACGGGCCCTAAACATGCGATGTACCACCTCTGTTTCATGGCTAGTGAAAATAAATAAAATCTTGTTTATTTGTAATCAAAGAAAATACATTTAATAACAAGATGTAAAAAAAAACACATTTTAAAAACCATGAATAAAATGTTTTAAAGATGATGTATCTTGTTGGTGGCATTCAATAATAAAACTAATAAAATCATCCTTGGCCCCTGCTTTACATTGTCCGGGGCAGATGATCTAGATGAGAGTTTAAAAGTTATGGGGCTATATTTCTTTACTCCAAATTCTAGTTTTTGCCTTGAGCCATATTAGGTTGCTTGGGTGTGAGTTCCTGTCTTTAGGTTGATGTAGATTTCCATGTGATTGACAAGGTTGGTGTTAATTGGAGTATTGTCCATATGTTGGTTGATGCTATGCATTAAAGTGAATCTGAAGCAGATGGGAGGAGGAGAGGAATGGGAGTGCTCTATAAGACCCTCTCCTTAGGTAAGTATATATATATATTGTGAGAGAACGCGGAAAAGCCGCCGCGTGTACTGACAGCAAGGCGGCTGATTCCGCGTCCAATGCGGCGGTCTGCATGCGGAAGCGTGCATCTAGTGACATGGTAGAACGTGGAAAAGCCGCCGCATGTACTGACAGCAAGGCGGCTGATTCCGCGTCCAATGCGGCGGTCTGCATGCGGAAGCGTGCATCTAGTGACATGGTAGAACGTGGAAAAGCCGCCGCATGTACTGACAGCAAGGCGGCTGATTCCGCGTCCAATGCGGCAGTCTGCATGCGGAAGCGTGCATCTAGTGACATGGTAGAACGCGGAAAAGCCGCCACATGTACTGACAGCAAGGCGGCTGGTTCCGCGTCCAGCGCGGCGGTTTGCATGCAGCAGCATGCAGCTGGTGTGGCTGAGCCTGTTACTTCACACAGGTTTAGGAATACGTGCGCACGCTGAAAGGCAGAACTTTTATGATGGTCAAGGGGGGATCAGCTGACCAGGCCGGTCAGCTGACCTCAGAGCTGGTAACCATTGGTTGATCACTTTAGGGTGGAGCCAGAGAGCACTGCTCTATATTTGGTTACTGCTGGCCACTCTCAAATTGTCTGCTGTTGTGATCACTACGTGGAAGCACTCAGACCTTAGTCAGATCCAACAGTGTGTTTGAACCAGGAGGACCTGGGAATTAACACTGAGCCAGATTACTTGTGTTCTCTTTCTGTTATACTTCAGACTAGTTCCAGGGTGTAAAGACTACGGACCTCACACCCAAGACTAGGGACCTTGTATTATTCTGTTATACATCAGACTAGTTCCAGGGTGTAGAGACCACGGACCTCACACCCAAGACTAAGCATTGTTTGATATTTGTTATGACCTGTTGCTTTCCTGACTATCCCTCTGCTTTCTGATTCGATACCACGCATATCTGATATCACGTTGCCAAACCCTGCCTGTCTTGGATACCGAATCAGCCTTCTTTCTTTATACTTTATCTGTCTGTGTGTTGCCGACCTGGCTTGCCTGACCTCGAGAGCTATCTCTCTCCACTTAAGAGAGAGTCTCCAAGATCAGTCAGTGACATCCACCTTCAGGTGTCACTCACTCTCTGGTCCTTCCTACCTTCAGCCTGACTCCACCCCTTGGACAGTCTCAGGCTGCTGGAAGGTTTCTGTACTCTCCATAGCAGTGTCTTCTGTACTGCTTAGGGTCACCTGTTCATCACGTTGTTCAAAGTCATACTGTTACACCAAACACTCACCATATATATCTAGAGGTGTCCAGAGGTTAGCACTATATCTGTATTATTGGTGATTCTGCAGATCATCCATAATCAGGTATAGATCTGTATTCTTGGTGATACTGCAGATCACCAATAATCAGATTCTCTCTGCGTGCTGACACCGATCGTTTTTTATATATATATATATATATATATATATATGCTTCTACATTTATTACCTTTTAAGCAATGCCAGTTGCCTGGCTGTCCTGCTGATCTCTATGGCTGCAGTGGTATCTGAATCGCACACGACTCAAGGAGCTTATCCAGTCAGAGCACCTGATCTGCATGTTTGTTCAAGGTCTATGGCTCAGGCCACATGTACAGTGGTGTGTTGTGGTGTAGCAGCCGCTTTGTAATGGGGCTTACTGCGCTGCAATGCACCAAATATGCAACGTTAACAGTGCGGTAGTAGAGTTGCGGTTTGGTAACGCACTGCATGCAGGTTAACAAGTACAGTGTAGCATACTTTTCATTGACTGTATGCAACGCTTTGTGGCCATAACGTGCGGTAGTACCATTCCATTCTGTTACTACAAGGAATACACAGAATGTCCCAGTGTGAACACGGTCTCAGGCTAGCATCACGGTGAGCAGAATTGGTAGCCTTGTGGAAAGCCCACAACGAAAGTCTATAGGCGTCACTAAAAAAATGCATATCTCTTCATTTTACAAATGCATGGAAAAAGCACAAGGTATTTCAGTGGAGATGCAGAGGACTGCATTTTTACATGCATTTTTGATGTTTCTTATTAAATATGATGCTGTATGTTACTTCATTGAAATTGGGAAATGCACTAAAAATGCATGAAAAATGCAATTGCATACATAAACGCACGCAAAACTGTAGAAACACAAAATGTAAAAAAAACACACATGGTTTTCCTGCATTGCCTACTAGTGTGCTTCTAGCTTCAAAGTATTCGAGACACAGGATCAAGGGAACAGCCAGGCAACTCTCTCTTTAAAGAGAACCCGAGGTGGGTTTGAAGAATATTATCTGCATACAGAGGCTGGATCTGCCTATACAGCCCAGCCTCTGTTGCTATCCCAAACCCCCCTAAGGTCTCCCTGCACTCTGCAATCCCTCATAAATCACAGTCACGCTGCTGACAAACAGCTTGTCAGAGCTGGCTGTGTTTATCTCTAAAGTGTCAGTCTGCTGCTCTCCCTGCCTCCTGCAGAACTCCAGTCCCCGCCTGCATCCCTTCCCTCCCTGCTGATTGGAGGGAAGGGATGGGGGCAGGGACCGGAGCTATGCAGGAGGTGGGGGAGCAGCTGAGACTGACACTACAGATGTAAACACAGCCTCACAGCACGGCTGTGATTTATGAGGGATTGCAGAGTGCAGGGGGACCTTAATGGGGTTTGGGATAGCAACAGAGGCTGGGCTGTATAGGCAGATCCAGCCACTGTATGCAGATAACATTCTTTAAACACACCTCGGGTTCTCTTTAAAGGGGAACTTCAGCCTAAACAAACATACTGTCATCAAGTTACATTAGTTATGTTAATTAGAATAGATAGGTAATATAATTTCTTACCCATCCTGTTTTAAAAGAACAGGCAAATGTTTGTGATTCATGGGGGCTGCCATCTTTGTCATGGAGGGAGCCATCTTTTTGGTTGAAAGGAGGTGACAAGGAGCAGGAGACACAGTTCCAACTGTCCTGTGTCCTGATTACCCCTCCCAGCTGCACACGCTAGGCTTCAAATGTCAAATTCAAAATGTAAAAAAAACAAATTTGCACCAAAACAGCAGAATGAGAACAACAACATCAGAAATCCCATCATGCTTTGCACAGCATCAGGGGAAAAAAGTCCGGGCAGTTTTCTTCTGTGCAGCTAAAAATGAGGCTTGTATAAGAGAAACAAAGTTCTGATGCTGTGAAACTGTTAAAGAAACACCAAGCCTTTTCAGTGCTGCTGAGCAGATTTTTAGTCTGGAGGTTCACTTTAAGAACCAAGGTACATCTTCTTGCACAGCTATCAGTTACAATAAACAATTACCGACTTCAACTCATTATGACAGCAGAGATGGCAAATATGTTGGCAAAAAAAAATCTGGCTTGCATGCAAACATTTTAAGCAGTTTCAATTAAACCAAATGCACCTTCTGCTGAAATTGATTGGCACAGTTCCAAGCTGCCTACAAATCAGGGACGGTCCTTCAATGAAGCAACATGAAACGCAGGCTTCAGGGTGGAAACAATTAGAGGTTGGCCTCTCACTAAATGTCCCCCTCCTCACACTGCCTGTCTCCACCTCCCTAGGTGCGCAGCACCGCTTCACTCACCTGCTCTCAGGGTCCCAGCGATGGGATCTCTATCCGCCTATCCAGCGTCCTGTTTCCATGGCTACAGGTTGAGTCACATGAGGCGCTGCTGTAGTCAGAGAGGAAGCAGGACTTCACGTGTGGCTGGGGGTGGGTGGATGAGATGACGTGCAGCACATACCTGGCATCCGGGGGATCAGATGCTGCAGGCCAGCAGGGAGGAAATGCTGTCTTGGCGGAAGCAGAGGGAGGTAAGCGAGCGCCAGTGCCTCCAATGTGCAGCCTGATGTGTCTCTCCTGAGGGGAAGGGGGGAATTAGCAGCTAGGGAAATCCCTGGCAAAGTGTAGAAAACCCAAATCCCAGCCTTCTTGGCTTTTACTGAGTTTGGACTTCTTTCTGCCAGTGAAATATGATGGGCGACTTCAAATCCTGAATGGAATCCAAGTATACTGCTGAAAGACCTGAGTTGTAACTCCTCTGAGTGGAGGCCTTGTGGCCATGGACAAGCCACCTGCGTCACAGAATAGTATGGAACTGGCCATTGCTTGGTGGTTTGTAAATCTGTCAATGGTTTTATTTGGCTGCTTTGCTCAGGGCAGCCACTACAAAAGTTATAAAGAAGAAAAAAAATGTATATGACTAATCTTTATAACAAATTACTTTGACCCGGTTGATCAATAGGAAATTTTGAACCACAGGGCTTAGAACCATTGATTCTTCTATTGCAGGCCAGAGCATTTGGAAGGTGTTGAAACTCATTCATTTTTTTTCTACTAGTAAAGTATGATGGACGAGCACATGTGTTTGGGAGAAGGAGATAGCTCAGTAGTATGGGTCTCTGACAGCAGTGCTGAGAAACCTGAGTTCAGTCCTGGTGGATGCTGCTAGAGATTCATACTCAGATCTTGTTGATTGTTTATTTAAGCTATCAAGATGTTCTACTTGTGAAATACGATGGACAAGCACATATGGTCAGGAGAAGGATATAGCTCAGTGGTATGGGTCTCTGACAGCAGAGCTGAGAAGCTTAAGTTCAATCATGGTGGAAATTCTTGCTCTCATCTTGTTATCTCTTTTTAATAAGCTGTCAAGCTGTTCTACTTGTGAAATATGATGGACGAGCACATATAGTCAGGAGAAAGAGATAGCTCAGAGGTAAGGGTCTCTGACAGCAGTGCTGAGAAACCTGAGTTCAATCCTGGTGGAGATTCTTGCTTTAATCTTATCTCTTGTCAAGCTGTTCTACTTGTGAAATATAATGGACGAGCACATATAGTCAGGAGAAGGAGATAGCTCAGAGGTAAGGAGCTCTGACAGCAGTGCTGAGAAACCTGAGTTCAATCCTGGACTCTGACAGCTCTGTTGAGATGCCTGAGATCAACCCCTCTGAGTGAAGACCTTGTGGCCCATGGACAAGCCACCACAGCTCCTGAGTCCCAGGTACGAGAGGGGTGCCTGTTACATAAGTCAATGACACCAGATAGCTTGGGGCCTCTTCCCCTTACCCCATGTCTATGTGGTCTATCCATCTGACAATATTTGGAGTGGGCTGTCTTACTCAGGACAACCCACTTTCATACTTAGTAAAAATTTCCCCCAACCTTTTTTTTTTTTTTTTTTTTTTTCCCCCACCATCTCTCTCCTTCCTACCACACAGGAAGGAAGCCCATCTAATAATGTATCTAATGTACCTTATTTCCTCCAAGTTACACTTGACCAGTAAGGGGATTGAACTCAGGTCTCCAGCACAGCAAGTCAGTCCTCCAACCACCTGAGCCACCAGCTCTGGTCATACACATGTCTTTTCGTCCATCATACTTCACATCTACACTTCAAATCTAACATATCAAGAAACTCCGAGAAGCTAATATCCAAGAAATAAAGCCATTTTCATCTAGAGGGACTTGAATTCATGTTTCACTGCACCAGTCATGGACTGAATAAGTCAGAGATAAAACCTCAGAACTGACATCCAGTTAGTGAAGCGGCCCAGGGCATTAGTAATCAGGAGATAATACAGCAGTGTGATTGATACCCTGGTTCTTTATTGATTTGTGAAATATGATGGACAAGCACATGTGGTTAGGAGAAGGAGGTAAGAGCTCAGACAGTAATGCTGAGAAATCCTGATATCAACCCCTCCAAGTGAAGAACTTGTGGCCCATGGACAAGCCATCACCGCTCCTGTGTCCCAGGTTCAAGTGGGGCACCTGTAATGTGTATTGGAAATTCGTGTGGTACATTTGATATTTGGATTGGGCTGCTATGCTCATGGCAGGCCAATCTAAAAGCTGTATTTTGTCAAATGTTACCCCTTTATATTACTCTTAACTTCAGTACAAACCACTTTTGTTTGACACATTCCACCAACAGGTCATATAGAACCACCTTGGGTCCTCTAAGGTAGTGTTGGCCGAACACCTGGATGTTCAGGTTCGGGAAAGTTCGCCGAACATGGCCGCAATGTTCGGCATGTTCGGGCCGAACCCCGAACTCCCCGAACATCCCGCTTTTGGGGGCCCTATGGGGTCGCAGGCATAAGGGGGGAGCATGCCCCGATCGCGGGGGGGGGGGTCGGAAATTTCCCCCACCCCCTCCGCTAGCGCTCCCCCCTCTGCCCGCTTCCCCATACAAAAGTTTCAGGAAGTACCGGTCCGGTGGTAGTGGGTGGCTGGCAGTGGGCGGCACTGTGAAGTGAGTGACTGAGGAGGAGGAGTCCGGAGAGTGACGCGTTGAGGGAGGCCGGGCAGCGGGCGGTTCAGCAGTAGTACGGTACTACTGCTGAACCGCCCGCTGCCCGGCCTCCCTCAACAGAAGCGGGCAGAGGGGGGAGCACTAGCGGAGGGGGTGGGGGGAATTTCCGACCCCCCCCCCCCCGCGATCGGGGCATGCACCCCCCTTATGCCTGCGACCCCATAGGGGGGCAGTATTCGGCCGAACAGGGCCCTGTTCGGCCGAACAGGGGCCCTGTTCAGCGGCCAATTAGCAGTTCGGGGCGAACCCGAACTTAAAAGGCCGAACACCATCAGGTGTTCGGCCGAACTCGAACATCACCCGAACAGGGTGATGTTCTGCAGAACCCGAACAGTGGCGAACACTGTTCGCCCAACACTACTCTAAGGGGTAAATTGCTCAGGTCCAGAGGAGAGATTAGTCCCAGGACTCCCCCATACTGTGGTCAGAACAGCAACCACTTGAGGCACCAGCTGTTCTCATGCCAGTGTATGCTTGTCAGTGGAAAGTATAGTGATACTCCACATATAGAATAAATATAAAAATAAATAAAGCAGCAACAAGCCAGCATTTGGTGGATGTAACAGGATAATGTAAGCCTTAGTATGCACAGAGGCTAGCAATGTGGAGAATGCAAGGATACAATTATGTTTATTTGTCACAATTGTATACAGTATATAAGTTTTGCCTTGTATCTGCAGGAAACACTGATAATTACCTGCAAGCCATTTTCTGCACGGTATGTGCGCTTGTCTGCAAATAAACCCAGCATGGGCATCCACAACCCCCCCCCAACAAACCAGTAACTTCAGGGGTGCAGGCGTGGCTCAGGTGCCATTCCTGCCCCCGTACTGTGCCACCACCGCTGTCTCCATGTGTGTCCACCTGCTGTGTCCCGTCTCCACTCAGACCTCCGATCAGCCGGCAACGAGTGAGAAGCTGTATATGTCACTTCAGCAGCACGGTGTCCACAGGGGGTACCATGCGCCCGCTACTCTCTGGTCGCCGGCTGATCGGAGCTCTGAGTGATGCTGCCTGTTACTTTATAGGGACAGGACACGGCAGGAGGGCGGCGCTGATCCTAGGTCTGACATCACAGTGAGTGGGGTGTGGGTCCCTTTCACTACCTAAACTAGGAGCGTATTGCGATTTCCTGAGGGCTTTTAAGAATAAATACATTGTATTTATTCTTTTCTGGGTCAAAGAGTTCAAGAAAGTTAGAAAAGGGCTTTGCGAGAAATCGCTAAAAGGCAGGTAAGCATTGGGGGGAGGGGAGCGCTGAAAAAAAAATTGCGCACAAAATTGCAAAACGCTGGCGTCAGTGATTGCGATTCATGATGTGAACAAGGCCTTACCCTTTTTAATGATGATCATAAACCATTATAATACTATAGCCTAATCCAAGGTGTGTGTCTGCATACATATAACAGCAAGTGGAAGTAGAACAGTCACAGGTATCTGTACACTTGAGGAAAACACTGTCACATTCTGCTGATGGGGGTTTGCGATATTATAGTTTGGATGTTTAAACCTCTCATATTCTGAAGTCAGACGTTATCAAAGTGGGGCATGGTGTCATTATAGGTGGCAGATTTTTTTTTTATTTTTGTTTTCTTCTAATACTGCATTGGCCTCAGAGAGAAACCTCAATAAGCTTAGGTCAGACTTATACAGTACCTAGTACACACTTCAATGATGGTTGGCCAATCACTGACCAATTTTACCACCTCAATGTAGTATGATTGTCAACAGACATTGGATACTATGAGCAGATTGAGTAGGTAAGCTCTTATACTACATGGAGGTGGTAGCATTGTTCAGTGATTGGTAAATTATAATTGAAAGTGTGTACTAGACTTTAGGGTGCATACACATACAATATTGATTGCACAATCACTGACCAATGTTACCACCTTCGTGTAGTATGATGGTCACCAGATTTAGAGTACTCAGAACAGATAGTGTAGGTAAGCTCTCATACTACATGGAAGAGTTATTATTGGCCAATCAAAATTGGATGTGTGTACACACCCTTAACCACTTGCCGACCGCATAATGCCAAAGTGCGGCGGCAAAGTGGCATGCCCAGGACCACGTAACGCCAATTGGCGTTGGGTCCTGGGACTCTATCTGGCCAGGGATCGTGCGCTATGATGCGCATACATCCGCCGGCAATAGGCTCCGCCCACCCCCGACGTCAACCCGACGGCCATTCGGAAGCGCCGCCACGGAAGCGTATAATACGCTTTGTAATGTATACAAAGCGTATTATACAGGCTGCCTCCTGCCCTGGTGGTCCCAGTGATCGAGGGACCACCAGGGCAGGCTGCAGCCCTCCCTGTCTGCACCCAAGCACACTGATCTGCCCCTCTGCCCCTGATCACCCACAGCACCCCTCAGACACCCCCTGCCCACCCCCCAGACCCCTGTTTGCACCCAGTCACCCCCCTAATCACCCATCAATCACTCCCTGTCACTATCTGTCAACGCAATTTTTTATTAGGTCCTAAACTCACACCCTCATATCCTCCCCAGACCCCCCCCCCCCCCGTGTACTGTATACATCTATTCTCTCCTGTCAATCACAAATCAATCACCACCTGTCACTGTCACCCATCAGCTCAGACCCTAACCTGCAACCTGATCACCCACCTACACCCTCAGATTGCCCGCAGACCCATCCTCAGATCACCTCTGAAAGTGTATTGTTTACATCTGCTCTCCCCTCAAATCACCCATCAAACACCCAGTCACCACCTGTCACTGCTACCCATCAGATCAGACCCTAATCTGCCCCTTGCGGGCACCCAATCACCCACCACACCCTCAAATAGCCCCCTAGACCCACTCTGATCAACTCGTCAGTGCACTGCTTGCATATATTCTCCCTTGTAATCACCTACTGATCACCTATCAATCACCCTGTCTCCCCCTGTCACTGCTACCCATCAGATCAGACTCTATTCTGCCCCTTGCGGGCACCCAATCACCCGCCTACACCCTAAGATAGCTCCCCAGACCCCCTCTAATCAACTTGCCAGTGCAGTGCTTGCATATATTCTCTTCTGTAATCACCTACTGATCACCTATCAATCACCCTGTCACTTCTACCCATCAGATCAGACCCTAATCTGCCCCTTGCGGGCACCCAATCACCTGCCCACACCCTCAGATGACCCCCTCTGATCAACTTGCCAGTGCATTGCTGCATATATTCTCCTCTGTAATCACCTATCAATCACCCTGTCACCACCTGTCACTGCTACCCATCAGATCAGACCCTAATCTGCCCCTTCTGGGCACCTAATCACCCTTCCACACCCTCAGAACCCCCCCCCCCCCCAGACCCCCTCTTATCACCTCCCCAGTGCATTATTTACATCTGTTCTTCCCTCTAATCACCCACTTATCACCCATCAATCACCCCTGTCACTGCTACCCATCATATCAGACCCTCATCTGCCCATTGCGGGCACCCAATGCCAGGCCCACACCCTCAGATCGCCCTCAGATACCCCCGATCACCTCCCCAGTGCATTGCTTGCATCTATTCCCCCCTGTATTCACACCCTGAGACACCCATCAATCACCTCCTGTCACCCCCTAGCACACCTACCCATCAAATCAGGCCCTAATTTGCCCCGTGTGGGCTCCTGATCACTCAGCCAAACCCTCAGATCCCCCTCAGACCCCCTTCCGATCACCTCCCCAGTGCATTGATTGCATCTATTCTTCCCTCCAATCACCCACTGAGACATCCATCAATCACCTCCTGTCACCCCCTAGCACTCCTATCCATCAGATCAGGCCCTAATCTGCCCCCCTGCAGGCTTCTGATCACCCGGCCAAACCCTCACCCGCCCCACCGCAGTGACAAAAATGTTTTTTCTGATCACTGCTGGTACGACTTAATTGTGGCTGAGACCAACCGTTATGTCACACAATACGCATACCGCCAATCCAAGAAGCTACTATGCCCAGCCTTTTCGGTAGAAGCCACTCCAAGTTTCCGAACATAACATTTTTTGGGGCCTTCTCCTTAACATGGGTCTAGTCAAAAAGAATGTATTGCGGTCTTATTGGTCTACACACCCAATACATCACATGCCCATGTTCTCTGCTGCCATGTCCAGGTCTCGATTTGAGAACATCCTGCGCTTCCTGCACTTCAGTGCCAATACAACCTGTCATCTAAGAGGCCACCCTGCTTATGACTGGTTCCACAAAATTCAGCCCCTCATAGACCACCTGTCATCAAAATTTGCAGATGGTTTCAAGACTACTCCTCACGGTTTAGGGCCCCTAAAATGCCAGGGCAGTATAGGAACACCACAAATGACCCCATTATAGAAAGAAGACACCCCAAGGTATTCCATTAGGAGTATGGTGAGTTCATAGAAGATTTTATTTTTTGTCACAAGTTAGCGGAAATTGATTTTTATTGTTTTTTTCACAAAGTGTCATTTTCCGCTAACTTGTGACAAAAAATAAAATCTTCTATGAACTCCCCATATTCCTAACAAAATACCTTGGGGTGTCTTCTTTCTAAAATTGGGTCATTTGTGGGGTTCCTATTTTGTCCTGGCATTTTAGGGGCCCTAAACCGTAAGGAGTAGTCTTGAAACCAAATGTCTCAAAATGACCTGTGAAATCCTATAGGTACTCATTGGACTGTGGTGGTATCGCTGTACTTGGGAGAAGTAGTATAATGTGTTTTGGGTTGTATTTTTACACATATCCATGCTGGGTGGGAGAAACATCTTTGTAAATGGACAATTGTGTGTAAAAAAAAAAATATCAAAAAAATCTCATTTACAGAGATATTTCTCCCAGCCAGCATGGGTATGTGTAAAAACACACCCCAAAACACATTATACTATTTCTCCTGAGTACGGCGATACCACATGTGACACTTTTTTGCAGCCCAGGTGCGCTAAGGGGCCCAAAGTCCTATGAGCACCTTTAGGCTTTACAGGGGTGCTTACAATTTAGCACCCCAAAATGCCAGGACAATAAACACACCCCACAAATGACCCCATTTTGGAAAGTTGACATCCCAAAGTATTCAAAGAGGGGCATGGTGAGTCCGTGGCAGATTTCTTTTTTGTTTGTCACAAGTTAGCAGAAATAGAAACTTTTTATATATTTTTTTGTCACAAAGTGTCATTTTCTGCTAACTTGTGACAAAAAAATAAAATCTTCTATGAACTCACGATGCCTCTTAGGCCCGGTTCACATTAGCGGTGGCCGTCCGGAATCGCCGTGCCGGAGCCGGACCGCTTGCAGAACGGACGGAACGGACGCACGGCAATAGCAATGAAAGCCTATGCGTCCGTTCACATGCGTCCGTTCTGCCGGACCGGAGCCGGACCGGCTCCGGACCGGATCCGGACTCCGGCGTCCGTTCCAACATGCGCTATTTTTTGGTCCGGCTCCTCCGGCAGCCGTATCCGGAGCGGAGCCGGACTGCACCATCCGGCCAATACAAAGCAATGAGAGCCGGAGAGCGCACAACACACTGGCTACAAAAACCGGACGTTCTACCCCACTTCCTATGCATTTTGGATGGGGACCACATGGGCCCAGCGTTCAAAGAGTGGGGCAGCAGCGATTTCATGCTGGAGCTCGTTTTGGCAGCAACATGTCTGATGTCTGATAACGAGGAGGCGAACAACAGGAAGGAGAGAATTCCCAGGTTTACGAGTAAAAAATGCCTGGATCCATGGTCCCAACTGCAGTCTCTGTATCCACGGATGGTCTCCACACGTCCACCTGTCTCCAACAATGACCCCAGACCCTTCTGCTGACCTCCCAGACCCCAGGTATTTACAGGATGTTATCGCCTTAAGAAACCGGATCCGGACCGCAACCGTGTTCACACCGCACGGAAACCGGATGCAAACGGACCGGATCCGGACCGGATCCGGATAGGAACCGTACGGATCAGGTCCGGTCCGGCTCCGGTGCGGTCCGGACATCCGGTGCGGTTTTGACAAAACCGCAAGTGTGAACGGGGCCTTAGTGAATACTTTGGGATGTCTTCTTTCCAAAATGGGGTCATTTTGGGGGTATTTATACTATCCTGGAATTCTAGCACCTCCTGGAATTCTAGCACCTCCTGGAATTCTAGCACCTCATGAAACATGACAGGTCCTCAGAAAAGTCAGAGATGCTTAAAAATGGGAAAATTCACTTTTTGCACCATAGTTTGTAAAACGCTATAACTTTTACTCAAACCAATAAATATACACTGAATGTTGTTTTTTTTTTTATCAAAGACATGTAGCACAATACATTTGGACAACAATGTATACAGAAATTTTACTTTATTTGAAAAATGTCAGCACAGAAAGTTAAAAAAAAAACATTTTTTTGACAAAATTCATGTTTTTTTTTTGATGACTATAAAAAACTAAAAATCGTAGCAGCAATCAAATAGCACCAGATGAAAGCTGTATTAGGGACTAGAAAAGGAGGTAAAATTCATTTAGGTGGTAGGTTGTATGACCAAACAATAAACCGTTAAAGCTGCAGTGGTCTGAATGGAAAAAAAGTGTCTGGCCCTTAAAGAGGATCTTTAACATCAAAAGATCCCCTTGGGGGTACTCACCTCGGGTGGGGGAAGCCTCCGGATCCTAATGAGGCTTCCCACGCCGTCCTCTGTCCCTCAGGGGTCTCGCTGCAGCCCTCCGTGAAAGATGACGTCAATATTTACCTTCCCGGCTCCTGCGCAGGCGCTCTGATGGCTGTCGGCTCCGAACTACACGGAAATACCCGATCGCCGTCGGGACTGCTCTACTGTGCAGGCGCACGTTTCTGGTGCCTGCGCAGTAGAGCGGACCCGACTGAGATCGGGTATTTCCGTGTAGTTCGGAGCGGAAAGCAGCCACAGCGCCCCCGCTGGAGCCAGCAAAGGTAAATATTGATTTTACAGTCAGGTCTGTCACCGGCTGTTCGGAGGGCTGCAGCGAGACCCCCGTGGGACAGAGGACGGCGTGGGAAGCCTCATTCGGATCCGGAGGCTTCCCCCACCCAAGGTGAATACCCCCCAGGGGATGTTTTTGAGGTTACAGAGTCTCTTTAAGGGGTTTCATCACTGCAGTCCTTAAGTGGTTAAGCCATTGACAGGCGATTTGGTGTTTTGATGCTACTGCAATAAAATGCACTAGCTCAGGTAGTAGGCCTACGTCCTCACAGTAGAAGTTTGGGATCTGACTGATTTAGTCATGAGTACTTATCAAATTAAAGAACATACTTCAAACCAAAATGTGCATGACCACAATATATGGATTAAGATACCAGAAGAGGAACAGCTTCTAAAGCAAGGTGGGGAGTTTGTCTTGTCCAATCTGTGCAATCTACCAGGACCCATAAATGTTCTATGTAAGGGCCAGAGCACACCAAAAAGCACTAGAGTAATCGCAAAACACTCAGTGCTTTTTGAAGGGAATTTTCGAGGCATGTGCCTAGTGATTTTCTAATCATGCCTATTGATTTTTGGAGCATTTTGGTGTAGCGGTTTTTATTTTTTGTTTTTTTGTTACAGTAGATCTGTAACTGGACAGCTTCTGTAACAAAAACGCTTGGAAAATCGCTCTGATCTAGCACTTTTCAGAGAGATTTTCCACTTTCTTATACTTAACATTTACCTCAGAAATCAGCAGAAATACTGCAGGACCCACGTTTGCATTTGGGAGAAAATCACATCGCTTTGGTGTGATCCATCCCATTCAAATAAGTTAGCCAAGCGCTTTTTAAAGCACTGGCATTTTTAAAAGTGCTCAGAAGCGCTCTTAGTGTGCACCAGCCCTAAGAGGCAATTAAACCCCACATGAGAAGTCTACCTCCAGACAAGGGCCCTTATTTAACTCACGTTTCCTCCTAAGTCCTCTTTCAGACAGACGACTGAACTGTGCGCTTGCCGAACAGTTCAGCATCCTGTCTGCCACCCACGTGTGTAATTTGGGTACAATTTAAATGCAGTTGTAACTCCACACGTGGCAGTGATTAACACATGGTGGTGTTACCCAGCACTAGGGGAGCACAACATGTCGTGCCTGAGCACTGCTTTGGCATCAGTACCCAGTGCTAAAAAGCATCCAGCCGGTACAGGAGAGCAGCTTGCAGGCGGTGAATTAACCACCTTTCAGCTGTCCATCTGAGGACAGTTTTACACCTGGCCTGTGCGTTTGCGGAGCCTTACCTTGGCCCCCTTGCAGAGTGCACCAGAAGGGTTATATATGCATAGTACTGGCTCCCCGCACACCCCTCGCCCAGCGACATAGCCCCTGCTGGGGTTCCCAGATTTTCTGGTTGTTCCACGAATTTGTGCCGCACTGCCAACATGTTTAAAATTTCTGCATCACCCATTGACTTACATTTCTTCCGCCGCCACTGTCATTGCAGAAGTCAGACAGTAACCCATTGGCCCCATTGCCTTGCATTGCAATTGCATTACTTTACGGTTAAACAGGGTAACACAACACAGGTTTGCAGGGCAAGTGTAAAAATGGGCCTTAGTTTTCTCCTAGGTGATCATTTTTCATCTTTTGTTTTAAATTACCTTCTTGCTTTTTTTGTGGCTTAACCAGTTCACCACTAAGGGGTATTTCCTGTAATGGACCAGAGCAGTTTTGACCTGTCAGTGTTTCTCACTTTCATTTGATAATAACTTTATTACTACTTACCACATCAAAATGATCTATACCTTGTTTTTTTTCTCGACAAATTGCAAGTAGGCCTTTTGTGGGCAATACTTGTTTTCAGTAATTACTTTATTTTATATGCATTTTATAGAGAAAAACAAGAAAAAAATACATAGACAGGGGGGATACAAACCCCATGCAGATACTGAGTGCCCAGGCTTGGTATCTGACTAAAGATCAAGTGCTGCAAGGAAAATGTGCTAGGCAGTTTTGATTGCTCGGTGCACACTGAATTGCTGCAAGACATTGCTATTCATAGGTATCTTTGGCTACTAGATTGCAACACAGGAGACCTAAAAAGACACTTGGGAGAGTTGAATGGTACATGCAAACTAGACACAGAAAGTAGGTGCCTTGGCTGGGATTCCCTTCATGGACCCACTGCTGCAAGGAAAATTTGCTAGGCACTTCTGCCACCTTTCTGCCCACTATAATGCTGCCAGCACTCCCTATTTAAAGGTTTTTGACTAGTGGAAGGCAATGGAGGTAACCCTCATAGATAGACAAGGGGGCAAACAAACTCCATGCCGATGCTTAATGCCCTAGTTGGGATTACCACTAGAGAAGCAGTGTTAAAAGGCAGATGTGCTAGGCACTTCTGCCACCCTTCTGCCCGCTATAATATTGCCAGCACTCCCAATTTATAGGTCTTTCACTACTGGAAGGCAACAGAGTACACTCTAATAGAAAAGAGGGCATACAAATGCCTGGGTTGGATTCCCACCACAGAACCAGTGCTAGATGGCAAATGTGCTAGGCACTTCTGCCACCTTGTGGCCCACAGAAATGGTTCCAGTACTGATTGTTTATGGGTCTTTGATTACTGGAATGCCCCACAAACTCCATGCAGACGCTGAGTGCCCTGGCTTGATATCCAACTTAAGATCACGTGCTGCAAGGCAAATGTGCTAGGCAGTTTTGATTCCTTGGTGCCCACTGAATTGCTGCAAGCATTGTCGGACTGGGGCACTAAGGGCCCACCAGGAAAGTTTCAGCCTGGGGCACGCCCCCCCCCCCTCATACACACACACACACACGGCATGGGATCACCCCTTAACATTATGAGCTCACTCACGCATGTACTACAGAAATGTTGCACTATGTAAATACATCAGTTGTTAGGAGTCATTAGATTATGGTAGGGAATAGATTGTGAGCCAGTTGCCTTACAATGAACAAAATACATAGCCAGATGCCAGGTCAGATAATTCATCAATTAATCACATTCCATCAGATAATTCTTCAAGTAATCACATGCCATCAGATTCTTCATCAAGTCGTCACATGCCATCAGATTCTTCATCAAGTAGTCACATGCCATCAGATAATTCATCAAGTAGTCACATGCTGGCCAATAAAAATAAAGTTGTAACAGTCAACCAGATAATAATGTGCAGGGACAGGCCAGGTGCTGGGGCAGGGTGCTGAGGCAGTGTGCAGAAGCAGAGTGAGGGTGCTGGGTAGGGTGCAGGGACAGGGTGCTGGGGCAGGGTGCAGTGCTGGGGCAGGGTGCAGCAGCAGCAGGGACAGGGTGCTGGGGCAGGGTGCTCGGGCAGGGATAGGGTGCTGGGGCAGGGGGCAGAAGCAGGGTTAGGGTGCTGGGGCAGGGTGCAGCAGCAGGGTCAGGGTGCTGGGGCAGGGTGCAGCAGTAGGGTCAGGGTCCTGGGGCAGAGGCAGGGTGCAGGAGCAGGGTGCAGGGGCACCCTGCCCCTGCACCCTGCCTCTGCCCCAGCACCCTGACTCTACTGCTGCACCCTGCCTCAGCACCCTGACCCTGCCTCAGCAGCAGGGTCAGGGTGCTGGGGCAGGATCTGGGTGCTAGAGCAGGGTCAGGGTGATGGTCCTGGGGCAGGGTGCTGGGGCAGGGTCATGGTCACTGGCGTAACAATAGGAGAAGCAGCCCCTGCCCCCACAGCGCGCGCGTGGAGAATAGTCACTTTTTTGAAGGGAAGAGAGGCAGAAGGAGGGGAACCAGGTGAGGGAGGGGGGATATGTCCCCCCTCCCTGCCGCTGTCCCTGTCACCCCTCCTTCTAGCTATACTGGGGGGGGGGGGTTCACTATACTAGCTACACTGGGGGGGGGGGGGGTCACTATACTAGCTACAATGGGGGTCACTATACTAGCTACAATGGGGGTCACTATACTACCTACACTGGGGGCCACTATACTACCTAAACTGGGAGCCACTATACTACCTAAACTGGGGGCCAATATACTAGCTATACTGTGGACAACTATACTAGCTCCAAAGGGGGCAGCTATACTACTTACACTGGGGGGCCACTATACTACCTATCTTGGGGGTAGCTATACTGGGGGGCCACTATACTAGCTACACTGAGGGCAGCAGCAATACTTCCTACATTGGGGGCAGCAGCTATGCTGCCTATCCTGGGGGCAACTATACTAGCTCCACTGGGGGCAGCTATACTACTTACACTGGGGGGCCACTATACTACCTATCTTGGGGGTAGCTATACTGAGGGGCCACTATACTAACCTACACTGAGGGCAGCAGCAATACTTCCTACATTGGGGGCAGCAGCTATGCTGCCTATCCTGGGGGCAACTATACTAGCTATACTGGGGGAAGCTATATCGGGGCAACTATACTACCTTCACTGGAGGCAACTAGCTACCTATACTGGGGGCAACTGTTCTACCTACCTATACTGGGGGCAACTTTATTACATATATGGGGCAACTATATTACCTATATAGGGGCACCTATTACCCGGCGTGGCGCGCTTAGTATGCCACACTCGCTCCTTTACTTTTTTTTGAGGGGGGTGTCTTATAATACCCAGCACTGGGTGTCAAATGCTCTAGGTACACCACTGATTGCAACACAGGAGACCTACAAAGACACTTGGGAGAGTTGGGTGGTGTATGCAAACTAGATGCAGAAAGTATGTGCCTTGGCTGGGATTCCCTCCATGGACCCACTGCTGCAAGTAAAATGTGCTAGTCATTTCTGCCACCTTTCTGCCTGCTATAATATTGCCAGCACTCCCAATTTATAGGTCTGACTACTGGAAGGCAACAGAGTACACTCTAATAGAAAAGAGGGCATACAAATACCTGGGTTGGATTCCCACCACAGAACCAGTGCTAGAAGGCAAATGTGCTAGGCACTTCTGCCACCTTGTGGCCCAAAGAAATGGTTCCAGTACTGACTGTTTATGGGTCTTTAATTACTGGAATGCCCCACGAACTCCATGCAGACGCTGAGTGCCCTGGCTTGGTATCCAACGTAGGATCACGTGCTGCAAGGCAAAATGTGCTAGGCAGTTTTGATTCCTTGTTGCCCACTTAAATGCTTCAAAACATTTCAATTTATAGTTTTTTTTGCTTCTAGAATGCAACACAGGAGACCTACAAAGACACTTTGGAAAGTTGGGTGGTATATGCAAGCTACACACAAGAAAGTAAATGCCTTGGCTGGGATTCCCTCCATGGACCCACTGCTGCAAGTCAAAATCCAGGCAGAGGTCAGCGCAGGCAGCGGGTAGTCAAAATCCAGGCAGAGGTCAGCGCAGGCAGCGGGTAGTCAAAATCCAGGCAGACGTCGGTGCAGGCGGCAGGCAGAGAGTAGTCAAAATCCAGGCAAAAAAACGGTAACAGTTAGGGCCCATTCATTTTTAAAAACCGCTAGCCCATGTTAGCCTATGGCAGTGTTCTCACTGCCGCATTTGCGGTTAGAGATAACCGCAAACGCATAACATGCAGCGTTTTGCTGGCGATTCGCGATCGCGATTAGCATGCATAGCACCGCTAATCACGATCGCTCCCAAAATGCTGCAGTGTCCAGTGATTTTTCCGCGTCAATCGCGGGAAAAATCACTCCTGCAAAACTCTAGCAGTAATCACAAGCGTGCCATGGTAGTGAGGTGACACAGGGGAGAGATCACATTGCAACTTGTGATCGGAGACAAATGAGGAAGAATTAGACAGGCTAAACGTTCTCTCTATCCACACAATATATATATATATATATATATCATACATACATACATACATACATACATACATACATACATACATACATACATACATACACAGTGGGTTGCAAAAGTATTTGGCCCCCTTGAAGTTTTCCACATTTTGTCATATTACTGCCACAAACATGAATCAATTTTATTGGAATTCCACATGAAAGACCAACACAAAGTGGTGTACACATGAGAAGTGGAACAAAAATCATACATGATTCCAAACATTTTTTACAAATGATCAACTGCAAAGTGGTGTGGTGTGTGCATAATTATTCGGCCCCCTTTGATCTGAATGCAGTCAGTTGCCTATAGACATTGCCTGATGAGCGCTAATGACTAAACAGAGTGCACCTGTGTGTAATGTAATGTCAGTACAAATACAGCTGCTCTGTGAGGGCCTCAGAGGTTGTCTAAGAGAATATTGGGAGCAACAACACCATGAAGTCCAAAGAACACACAAGACAGGTCAGGGATCAAGTTATTGAGAAATTTAAAACAGGCTTAGGCAACAAAAAGATTTCCAAAGCCTTGAACAACCCACAGAGCACTGTTCAAGCAATCATTCAGAAATGGAAGGAGTATGGCACAACTGTACACCTACAAAGACAAGGCCATCCACCTAAACTCACAGGCCGAACAAGGAGAGCGCTGATCAGAAATGCAGTCAAGAGAGAATGTACCCGAAATGAATGTTGGTACATCTGAGCATGCCTGCACAAAAGGTAGTTATGTGCAGCGAGGTGGGTTCACTCAACACAAACGTAGGTGCAGGCAATGATGAGGTGGGTTAACTAAACACAACAGGTACTAGTAGTAGATAAATGCAGTACTGGGTGGGTAGTACAATGTGCAGCTCCCTGTCACACACAGGTAGTCACTGAATGTGCTGCTGAATGCTGGTGGGCTGCTGGCAGTGGGACACACACATTATTAATTAGCAATGCTGTCTAAGCAACACGAGTGTCTCACACACACAGGTAGTCAAGTCAGTCAATGTGCTGCTGCTGCTGGCAGTGGGACACACAGTATGAATTAGCAATGCTGTCTAAATAACACAAGTGTCAGTTTCAAACACAGAAAAAAAAATGATCACACGAGCAGGATGAGCTCTGAAAAGAGCTTTTCTGGGGCGCTATTATAGCAATAAGATTCAGCTAAGCAAGTTAAGAAGGCAAGAGCCTGACTAATCTGTCCCTAGGAGAACAAGTCTGCAGCAGCTGTCCCTATTCTGTCTCTAGCAGGCACACGAGTGAGGCTAATGGCCGCCAGAGCCTGCCTTATATAAGGGGGTTGGGGCTCCAGGGCTTAGTATAGCCGGATTGGCTACAATGCGCCTGCTGACTGTGATGCAGAGGGTCAAAGTTGACCCTGATAGAGCATTATGGGGCGAATCGAACTTCCGGGAAAGTTCGCCTTTGCCGGCGAAGGCGAACCACCCGAAGTTCGCCTGGAACCGTTCGCCGGCGAACCGTTCGGCCCATCTCTACATGAGACCAGTATCTGCAAAAAAAGAGACATATGATGATCAGTCTAAGTGACTTGTGAGTAACAATTAAACAAAATGATTCCAACACAAAAACCTACCGCGGATACAAAAGCCAGAAATTAACCAGTATAAGCCTGCAAAAGACACAGAAATGTAGCACGGTGTCACCACGTGTATGACATTAAGCCACTCCCCTATTTGTAGCTACCACACAAGAAAATGAAATTGCTGAACACCAAAGTGTAAACAGATAAGATAGCTGGAAGACAGAAAGAAAAAGGAACCAGCACCTTGCACTTAAAACACTGCATAAAAGTGACATCACACTGCATGATGAAGATGAAAGAGCATAGCACAAGCCCAAATGCAATATATGGCACATAGTACACAGCAAAGGTTACTAGCCTGATAGAACACTGTATGATGTGAAATAAAGCAGCATCATTCTATGTAACACTGAATGCTGAAAAATAAAGCAGCAGAATGTAATCTGTGATACACTGTACACATTAAATGCAACTAACCTAATGGAACATGCACACAAATAAGCAGCATAAGGACCACAGTAAAATGCATACATATGCCCCAAACACTATTTGCAAACCTGTGAGTCTGCACAGTGGCAGACAAACTGTAATCACCAATAATGGAACTGCTCACCTACTGATCCATAGATACTGCACTCCCCAACAGGTGACGTGCATTATCTCCTGGCGTCTGCGCGTGAGCCTGGAGGCATATCTAAACTTGTCTTCAATGACAACTTTGTGAGCACCGCCCTATAAAGACACACTTGCACCCGCCATGTTCCAGTCTGTCTTCAGCTGGAATAGTGAGAGGAAGGGACAGAGCTTGCTGGAGATAGGGAAAGCATTAGCTAGGCCTGTTTATTTTGATCCTCACTGACTGACTTGCTGTTAAAGCATCCCAAACAGCCTTTTTTAGGGTTACTTCATCCTGCTTTTTTGTTGTTGCATGTGCGACACTACACAGCCCACAGGCCCCCACCCAGAGCTGTGCCCAGTGCCCACGTCTATAATTGTCTGTCACATTAGACACAAGCAGAATGGTACTCCAGGGCCTCTGTTATCACTGTATTGTGTTTGACCTGTTGCATATCTCAGTGTCTGTCTGATACGCCACAGACAGAGCCCACTGGCACTGACCCACACCTGTGCCCACTTCTAGGCATATCATTGTGTGCCACATTACACAAGCAGAGTAAGCGGGTTTCTGTGCAACAAATTTTAAATACATTTAAAAATAGTTTTTTTTGGTGCACCACATATTCCCACACTCTGAATTACATTGGATTTCTGTGCATAACAGTTCCCATACTTTGAACAAGATCAGATTTCTGTGCTAGGCATTTTTCCACACTCTAAACAAGATGCAACTTCTGTGCAAAAAGCTTTCCCGCACTCTGAACAAAATGGGATTTCAGTGCAAAACGCTTTCCTGCAAATGTTTTGCCGCACTTTGAACAAGATAGGATTTTGGTGCAAAACGTTTTTCCCCCACTCTGAAGAAGATGAGATTTTGGTGCATCATTTTTTCCCACACTCTGAACATAAGATTACTGTGCAAAATGTGTTCATCCCGCATGCTGAACAAGATGGGATTTCTGTATTAAACATTTTGTGGCACTCTGAACAAAATGGGATTTAAGTGCAAAATATTTTTCTGTACTTTGAACAAGATGTGATTTGTGTACTAAACATTTTGTGGCACTCTGAACAAGAGCGGATTTCTGTGCAAAACATTTTTCTGCACTCTGAACAAGATGGGATTTAGGTACAAAATGTTTTCCGGCATTTTGAAGGTAAGATTTTGGTGCAAAGCTTTTTCTGCCCTCTGAACAAGATGGCATTTCTAAACAAAACAGTTTTGCGTACTCTGAACAAGACAAAATGTCTAAATAAAATGTTTTCCCATGCTCTGAACAAGATAGGATTCTGGGGCAAAACATTTTCCCGTGCTCTGAACAAGATGGGAGTTCTGTACTAAACATTTTCCCACACTCTGAACATAGGATTTTTGTGGAAAACGTTTCCAGCAATCTCAACAAGATGGGATTTTGGTGCAAAACATTGTCCAGCAATCTATACAAGATGGGATTTTGGTACAAAACATGTTTCCAAACTCTGAACAAGATGACATTTTAGTGCAAAACATTTTCCAGCACTCTGAACAAGATGGGATTGATATACTAAATGTTTTCCCACACTCTGAACATAGGATTTTCAGGTTCTATGTTTTGTCTTGTTCACTCTGAACAAGACAACATTTCTGAATACAATGTTTTCCCACACTCTGGACAAGATAGGATTCTGGGGCAAAACATTTTCCCGTGCTCTGAACAAGATGGGAGTTCTGTACTAAACATTTTCCCACACTCTGAACATAGGATTTTTGTGGAAAATGTTTTCCAGCAATCTGAACAACGTGAGATTTCAGTGAAAAACGTTTCCCCGTACAATAAACATGAATGATGTGCTAAACGTTTTTCTATGCACTGAACAAGATCAGACTTCTGCGCAAAACATTTTCCCGTGCTCAGAACAAGATGGTGTTTCTGTGCCAAATGTTCAGCACTTTTACCAAGGTTTAGGTGCAAAACGTTTTCCAGCATTTTGAACAAGATGGGATTTCTGTGCAAAAAATTTTTTCCAGCACTCTGAACATAAGATTTCAGTGCAAACCCTTTTCCAGCACTCTGTAAAAAAATATTTAACATAGAAATCCCATCTTTTCCACTCAGAACATAAGATTTCAATGCAAAACATTTCCTCACACTTTGAACAAAACGGAATTTCTGTTCTAAACATTTTCCCGCACTCTGAACAAGACAACATTTCTGAATAAAAAATTTTCCCATGCTCTGGACAAGATAGGATTCTGGGGCAAAACATTTTCCCGTGCTCTGAATAAGATGGGAGTTCTGTACTAAACATTTTCCCACACTCTGAACATAGGATTTTTGTGGAAAACATTTTCCAGCAATCTGAACAACGTGAGATTTATGTGAAAAACATTTCCCCGTACTATAAACATGTATGGTTTATGTGCTAAACGGTTTTCTATGCACTGAACAAGATCAGACTTCTGCGCAAAACATTTTCCCATGCTCAGAACAAGATGGTGTTTCTGTGCCAAATGTTCAGCACTTTTACCAAGATGTGATTTAGGTGCAAAACGTTTTCCAGCACTCTGAACAAGATGGGATTTCTGTGCAAAAATGTTTTCCAGCACTCTGAACATAAGATTTCAGTGCAAACCCTTTTGAAGCACTCTGTAAAAAAATATTTAACACAGAAATTCCATCTTTTCCACTCAGAACATAAGATTTCAATGCAAAACGTTTCCTCACACTCTGAACAAAACAGAATTTCTGTTCTAAACATTTTCCCACACTGAACATGGGATTTTTTATGCAAAACATTTTCCAGCAATCTAAACAAGATGGGATATGGGTTCAAAACATTTTCTCACACTCTGAAAATGAACAGGAATTCAGTCCAGTGTGAGATCTCTCATGCATGACAAAATGTGATTTCTGTCCAAAACATATCCTCTCAATAACCGGCGAACGTCAGAGAACACTGCACGATTCCATCCCTGCCTGAATGACTAATGTATACACATGCAAGATGTTTTAAAGCACTTTAGGTCTGCAATTTAGCATTCAATGTGATTTCGGCCCTTTAAACACTGCTTTGCGTCAAATCTAGATTTTTCCCCGGGACTTTTGGGTAGTGTTGGGCGAACACCTGGATGTTCGGGTTCGGGAACGTTCGCCGAACATCGCCGCGATGTTCGGGTGTTCGCGCCGAACTCCGAACATAATGGAAGTCAATGGGGACCCGAACTTTCGTGCTTTGTAAAGCTTCCTTACATGCTACATACCCCAAATTTGCAGGGTATGTGCACCTTGGGAGTGGGTACAAGAGGAAAAAAAATATTTGAAAAAGAGCTTATAGTTTTTGAGAAAATTGATTGTAAAGTTTCAAAGGAAAAACTGTCTTTTAAATGTGGAAAATGTCATGTTTCTTTGCACAGGTAACATGCTTTTTGTCGCCATGCAGTCATAAATGTAATACAGATAAGAGGTTCCGTAAAAAGGGACCGGTAACGCTAACCCAGCACCAGCAGCAGCACACGTGATGGAACAGGAGGAGGAGGCGCAGGAGGAGAAGGCCACGCTTTGTGAGACACAACAACCCAGGCCTTGCATGAGGACAAGAAGCGTGCGGATAGCATGCTTTTTACCGACATGCAGTCATAAATGTAATAAAGATAAGAGGTTCAATAAACAGGGACCACGCGCCGGCAACGCTAACCCAGCAGCAGCAGACGTGATGGAACAGGAGGAGGCGCAGGAGGAGAAGGCCACGCTTTGAGACACAACAACCCAGGCCTTGCATGAGGACAAGAAGCGTGCGGATAGCATGCTTTTTACCGCCATGCAGTCATAAATGTAATAAAGATAAGTGGTTCAATAAACAGGGACCACGCGGCAACGCTAACCCAGCAGCAGCAGACGTGATGGAGCAGGAGGAGGCGCAGGAGGAGAAGGCCACGCTTTGTGAGACACAACAACCCAGGCCTTGCATGAGGACAAGAAGCGTGCGGATAGCATGCTTTTTACCGCCATGCAGTCATAAATGTAATAAAGATAAGAGGTTTCATAAACAGGGACCGTCACCGGCAATGCTAACCCAGCAGCAGCAGCAGCAGCAGCAGCAGCAGACGTGATGGAACAGGAGGAGGCGCAGGAGGACAAGGCCACGCTTTTTGAGACACACAACACAGGCCTTGCATGACGACAAGAAGCGTGCGGATAGCATGCTTTGTACCGCCATGCAGTCATAAATGTAATAAAGATAAGGAGGTTCCATAAACAGGGACCGGCAACGCTAACCCAGCAGCAGCAGCAGCACACGTGATGGAACAGGAGGAGGCGCAGGAGGAGAAGGCCACGCTTTTTGAGACACAACAACACAGGCCTTGCATGAGGACAAGAAGCATGCGGATAGCATGCTTTGTACCGCCATGCAGTCATAAATGTAATAAAGATAAGAGGTTCCATAAACAGGGACCGGCAACGCTAACCCAGCAGCAGCAGCACACGTGATGGAACAGGAGGAGGCGCAGGAGGAGAAGGCCACGCTTTTGGCCACGCTTTTTGAGACACAACAACCCAGGCCTTGCATGAGGACAAGAAGCGTGCGGATAGCATGCTTTTTACCGCCATGCAGTCATAAATGTAATAAAGATAAGAGGTTCCATAAACAGGGACCGTCACCGGCAACGCTAACCCAGCAGCAGCAGCAGCAGCCGCAGCAGCAGACGTGATGGAACAGGAGGAGGCGCAGGAGGAGAAGGCCACGCTTTTTGAGACACAACAACACAGGCCTTGCATGAGGACAAGAAGCGTGTGGATAGCATGCTTTGTACCGCCATGCAGTCATAAATGTAATAAAGATAAGAGGTTCCATAAACAGGGACCGGCAACACTAAACCATCCCAGATATTCATTGGTCATGTTACTTGGTTGGGGTCCTGGAGTGTTGCGTAGTCGTTTCCAATCCAGGATTGATTCATTTTAATTTGAGTCAGACGGTCTGCATTTTCTGTGGAGAGGCGGATACGCCGATCTGTGACGATGCCTCCGGCAGCACTGAAACAGCGTTCCGACATAACGCTGGCTGCCGGGCAAGCCAGCACCCCTATTGCGTACATTGCCAGTTCGTGCCAGGTGTCTAGCTTCATGCCCAGTTTCAGGTCCAGCGGTGCCAGCCACAAATCCGTCTGTTCCTTTATTCCCCTCCAAATTTCCTCCCCTGTGTGCTGCTTATCCCCAAGGCAGATCAGCTTCAGCAACGCTTGCTGACGCATGCCAACAGCGGTGCTGCACTGCTTCCACGATCCTACTGCTGCTGGTGCTGGGTTAGCGTTTCCGGGTGAGGTACAGCTTTGAGATGCGTTGGAGGAGAAGGAGTCAGAGAGGTAGGTGCTGCAGTTGTTATCCAGTGGGAGGGACGGCGGTGCAGCTGTTTGCGGCGTGGGCAACACCCGCGCCATAGCAGGTGAGGAATCGCTGCCAGGCTCCACAAGGTTCACCCAGTGCGCGGTAAGGGAGATGTATCGACCCTGGCCGAACGCACTCGTCCAGGTGTCAGTGGTGAGGTGAACCTTGCAGGCAACGGCATTCTTCAAGCTTCGGGTTATTTTGCTGACCACGTGCTCATGCAACTCAGGCACTGCAGAGCGCGCAAAGTGGTAGCGGCTGGGAACCACGTAATGTGGGATGGCCACTGACATCATGCCCTTGAAGCGGTTTGTCTCCACCACTCGATATGGCAGCATTTCGCAGGCCAGAAGCTTGGCTATGCTGGCTGTTACTGCCACGGCCCGGGGGTCATTTGCTGGCAATTTCCTCTTGCGCTCAAACATCTCCGAGACAGACAACTGAACCGTAGGGCTGCACACCGAAGGGCTGTTGGTTGTTGTGTTTGATGAACACGGGGAGACCTCAAGAGCACTATTCCGGAAAGTGACAGTGTCAGCGTCGTCTGATGTTTGTGAATGTTGTGAACCATGCAATGGCTGGCCTACTGCTGCTGCTGAGGCGGGTCTGGTGGTGAGTCTGGTGAACCCAAGGGAGGCAGTGTTGCTGGTGGTACCCTGTCCTGCCGCGTTTGCCCACAGAGTGGGATGTTTGGATAGCATGTGGCGGCTCATGCTGGTGGTGGAGAGGTTGTTAATCCTTTTTCCCCTGCTCAGGCGGGTCTTGCACACCTTGCAAATCGCCATGGTAACATCCTCAGTGCAGTCTTCAAAGAAAGCCCAGACTTTGGAGCACCTGCCTTGCTGGCGATTTCTGTTTGCGCCTCTTTTGCCTCTCACTTGAACTTCCACGCTTGTGGTGCCTGAAATTGCGCGCCGCCTACCTTGTGGCACAAGGCGAACTCGTGCAGCAGTGGGTTCTTCAACAGACTCATCTGTGCTGCTGCTACGACGGCGATGTTCTCGTTCACAAACAAAATCTGGGTCTATGTCCACATTGTCCATACCCTCCTCTTCCATCTCCTCAAACTCGTCATATGTCATTGTGGGGGGCCGCCGCCGTGGAGTAGAGCTCCCCAGAACAACCTCTGCGCAGCACACTCCAACGTCGTCTGGTTATCTGGCAGTTGTGTGCGTGGTGTCGCTGCCGGTTGTGTCAGCTTTGTGCCCACTGGATCCTTGTAACTGGCTGAGGACTCGGACCTCGTACGTGATGTGCTGGTGCTGCTTAACCCACTGCTGGACGCTTGAGAGGTCATCCAAGTAATTATCTGGTCCTGTTCTTTTGGATCTGTGAGGGTGGTTGTCCTGGACAACATGGGCGGTATTGAGTGGGTTTTCTTGGGTGCTCCCCTGTGGCCTGTACGTGAACCGTCAGGGGAAACACCTCTTCCCTTGCCCCTCCCTCTTTCACCGGATTTCTTCCTCATTTCACTTATCCTTAAAGTACACACTGACTGGCAGCAGTACAGTGGCAGTACAGAAATGCTATACAGTGGTGGGTGAGCGGTGTACCACTATTGCCAGCAGCGACACAGAGCACAATGCTATACAGTGGCGGGTGAGCGGTGTACTACTGTTCCCAGCAGACACAGAGTGGCAGTAAACACAATGCTATATAGTCTGCTATATAGTCACCCCGAACGGGGTGATGTTCTGCAGAACCCGAACAGTGTCGCCCAACACTACTGGGAACGCAGATTTTAGTACCTAAACACACGATACAACATGTTTTCCGGGGTCGGACTCTGAGGCACATACAGATGGTCCCGATCATCATCCTCATCATACAACTCTTCTCCTAAACTGACCCACCCACCACCTCTGCCACCCCAACATCCCCAGACACAGACCCCTCATCGTCCTCAACATTAACTTGGGATGCTGGCCTGAGCCAGACCTCCTCCTCCACATCAGGCCCCATCATCTCCTCAATGGCAGCCCTCATTAATCGCTCTGGCGACGGACCGATGGACACAACGTTCTCCTCCGGGGAGGGCTGCTGCTGACCACTGGCTGCTGGGGTGGATGTTATAGCTTGCGTGGGGCATTGGCTATTGCTGTTGTTGGGAGTGCTGCTCACAGCGGAGGTCTCTGAGGAACTCATGGTGAGCTCATATAGTTGTTGGAGGTGAGTGGAGTATTACTGATCCCAGCAATAAACACACTGACTGGCAGAGTACGCAATGCTATATAGTGTGGCTGAGTGGTGTACACAGAGTGGCAGTACACACAATGCTATATAGTCTGGCTGAGCGGTGTACACAGAGTGGCAGTACACACAATGCTATATAGTCTGGCTGAGCGGTGTACACAGAGTGGCAGTAAACAATGCTATATAGTGTGGCTGAGCCGTGTACACAGAGTGGCAGTAAACAATGCTATATAGTGTGGCTGAGCCGTGTAAACAGAGTGGCAGTAAACAATGCTATATAGTCTGGCTGAGCGGTGTACACAGAGTGGCAGTACACACAATGCTATATAGTGTGGCTGAGCGGTGTACACAGAGTGGCAGTAAACAATGCTATATAGTGTGGCTGAGCCGTGTACACAGAGTGGCAGTAAACAATGCTATATAGTCTGGCTGAGCCGTGTACACAGAGTGGCAGTAAACAATGCTATATAGTCTGGCTGAGCGGTGTACACAGAGTGGCAGTAAACAATGCTATATAGTGTGGCTGAGCGGTGTACACAGAGTGGCAGTAAACACAATGCTATATAGTCTGGCTGAGCGGTGTACACAGAGTGGCAGTAAACAATGCTATATAGTCTGGCTGAGCAGTGTACACAGAGTGGCATTACACACAATGCTATATAGTCTGGCTGAGCCGTGTACACAGAGTGGCAGTACACACAATGCTATATAGTCTGGCTGAGCGGTGTACACAGAGTGGCAGTACACACAATGCTATATAGTCTGGCTGAGCGGTGTACACAGAGTGGTAGTAAACAATGCTATATAGTGTGGCTGAGCGGTGTACACAGAGTGGCAGTAAACACAATGCTATATAGTCTGGCTGAGCGGTGTACACAGAGTGGCAGTAAACAATGCTATATAGTCTGGCTGAGCAGTGTACACAGAGTGGCAGTACACACAATGCTATATAGTCTGGCTGAGCAGTGTACACAGAGTGACAGTAAACACAATGCTATATAGTCTGGCTGAGCCGTGTACACAGAGTGGCAGTAAATAGTGTTGGGCGAACACCTGGATGTTCGGGTTCGGGCCGAACAGGCCGAACATGGGCCAGATGTTCGGCATGTTCGGCCTGAACGCCGAACTCAATGGAAGTCAATGGGACCCCCGAACATGCCCATTTTGGGGTCGCAGGCATAAGGGGGGAGCATGCCCCGATCGCGGGGGGGGGGGGTCGGAAATTCCCCCCACCCCCTCCGCTAGCGCTCCCCCCTCTGCCCGCTTCCCCATAAAAAAAGTTTAAGGCAAGGTAAATAGTACCTGGTGGCTGGCACTGGCAGTGGAGTGAGGAGGAGGAGGAGTCCAAATAGCAGAGTGACGCGTTGAGGCCGGGCAGCGGGCGGTTCAGCGGTAGTACCCTTGTGGTACTTCCGCCCTTTCTCTGACCTCACGTCCTCTACGTGATGACGCGTACCCTCGTATGCAGAGGACGTGAGGTCAGAGAAAGGGCGGAAGTACCACAAGGGTTCTACCGCTGAACCGCCCGCTGCCCGGCCTCAACGCGTCACTCTGCTACTTGGACTCCTCCTCCTCCTCACTCCACTGCCAGTGCCAGCCACCAGGTACTATTTACCTTGCCTTAAACTTTTTTTATGGGGAAGCGGGCAGAGGGGGGAGCGCTAGCGGAGGGGGTGGGGGGAATTTCCGACCCCCCCCGCGATCGGGGCATGCTCCCCCCTTATGCCTGCGACCCCAAAATGGGCATGTTCGGGGGTCCCATTGACTTCCATTGAGTTCGGCGTTCAGGCCGAACATGCCGAACATCTGGCCCATGTTCGGCCTGTTCGGCCCGAACCCGAACATCCAGGTGTTCGCCCAACACTATTTACTGCCACTCTGTGTACACGGCTCAGCCAGACTATATAGCATTGTGTTTACTGTCACTCTGTGTACACAGCTCAGCCAGACTATATAGCATTGTGTGTACTGCCACTCTGTGTACACTGCTCAGCCAGACTATATAGCATTGTTTACTGCCACTCTGTGTACACCGCTCAGCCAGACTATATAGCATTGTGTTTACTGCCACTCTGTGTACACCGCTCAGCCACACTATATAGCATTGTTTACTGCCACTCTGTGTACACCGCTCAGCCAGACTATATAGCATTGTGTGTACTGCCACTCTGTGTACACCGCTCAGCCAGACTATATAGCATTGTGTGTACTGCCACTCTGTGTACACGGCTCAGCCAGACTATATAGCATTGTTTACTGCCACTCTGTGTACACCACTCAGCCAGACTATATAGCATTGTGTTTACTGCCACTCTGTGTACACCGCTCAGCCACACTATATAGCATTGTTTACTGCCGGATCGGGGCATGCTCCCCCCGCCCTGTTCGGCGGGCATTGAAAAGTTCGGGCGAACCCGAACTAAAAAGGCCGAACACCATCAGGTGTTCGGCCGAACTCGAACATCACCCGAACAGGGTGATGTTCTGCAGAACACGAACAGTGGCGAACACTGTTCGCCCAACACTAGCAGTAAACACAATGCTATATATAGCGTGGCTGAGCGAGGTACACAGTGGCAGTACATACAATGCTATATAGTCTGGCTGAGCGGTGTACACAGAGTGGCAGTAAACAATGCTATATATAGTGTGGCTGAGCGAGGTACACAGTGGCAGTAAACAATGCTATATATAGTGTGGCTGAGCGAGCGGTGTACTACTGTTCCCAGCAGCGACACACAATGACTGGGGGGACCCTGGCTAGCATGGCTGGAGCGCGAACTACCCTGCCTGCCTACCCAAAGCTAAACCCACAGAGAAATGGCGGAGATATGACGTGGTTCGGGTATTTATTTACCCGAACCACGTGACCGTTCGGCCAATCAGAGCGCGTTCGGGTCCGAACCACGTGACCCGTTCGGCCAATCACAGCGCTAGCCGAACGTTCGGGGAACGTTCGGCCATGCGCTCTTAGTTCGGCCATGCGGCCGAACGGTTTGGCCGAGCACCATCAGGTGTTCGGCCGAACTCGAACATCACCCGAACAGGGTGATGTTCTGCAGAACCCGAACAGTGGCGAACACTGTTCGCCCAACACTACTTTTGGGGTCTATCCCACTCCGCCATGCCCCCCTCCAGGTATTAGACCCCTTGAAACATCCTTTCCATCACTTTAGTGGCCAGCATAATTGTTTCTAGTTTTCAAAGTTCACCTCCCCATTGAAATCTATTGCAGTTTGCGGAAATTCATGTGAACCAAACTTTTGGCAGAAGTTTGCGAACTGCAAATTGGAGGTTTGGGCCATCTCTAGTTGCAAGGTGCAGGCTGAGGCAGGGGTGCTGCTACAGACCTCAGATCCATGGTGACCTCCAGGTCCTCGCTGTGCTCCCACTGCTGTCCTAGCTGCCGCTGCCTGAGCCCCACTCTTTCAGTCACAGTAATAGACCTCAAAATCTGCAGCGACAGCAAAGCCAGAGAAAGTGTACAAGCTGCCCGCGCCTAACATACTCAAAATGCAGGAAGTGACTGACGTCCCTTCTGCATTTGCAGTACACTAGATGTGGGTAGCGTGTACCTCTCTGGCTTGACTGTTGTCCAGTATTCTGAGGTCTATTACTATGAGTGAAAGAGTGTGGGTCAGGCAGCGGCGGTGGGGACGGCACTGGAAGCACAGCATTCAGCGGTGGTGGTGTGCACAGCACGCATGCCCTCAGAGACAGCTCTGTGTGCCGCCTCAGGCTTGTGTGCTATAGGTTTGCCATCACTGCTCTAGTGTGTTCTCATCTGTTCATTTACCAGAGTCGAGTCACTTTAGTTAGGGACTGACTAGACGTGAGAGGCTGAGAGCTTCTCTGTGCTATTCGGCTGTGAGCAAGTGCCCATTTACTGTGAAAACTGTAATTTTGCTATTTTACACCTGTACAACACATATATTGTGTTGCTGTATAGTTATCATTTGATAGTCAGTGAAGTCAGTGTATATACTGTTTACAGTCACTTAGCTGAGGTCTGTGGGCAGGCCACTGAGGGGCAGGCCTGTTAGCCTACTAGGTAGTGTAGTGTAGTGTAGTGTAGTGTAGTTAGGTTAGGGATTAGTCCTTGATTATATATCAGTTACTGTGTTAGTTTAGTGTTAAACTAGCATTAGTTAGCACAGTACTAGTACTACTACACTCAGTCAGCACTGCAGTATCTCTCTCAGTCTCACTGTGATTCTGCAGCTGCTGCCTTTAACTGTGTGGCACTAGTCAATCAGTCTTACTGTGTCACGCACTGTCTCTCTCCTTCTGTCACTCTAGTGTGTTTTCATCTGTCCATTTACCAGAGTCAGTTTTATTTAGTTAGTGACTGACTAGGTGTGCGTGAGGTGAGAGGCTGAGCTTCTGTGCCATTTGGCTGTGCTCATTTACTGTGAAAACAGTGTGATTTTGCTATGTTACACCTGTAAAACACATAATGTACTGCTGTATAGTTGTCCTTTGATAGTCAGTGCAGTCAGCCTGCTAGCCAGGTAGTAGCCTGTAGGTAGGTTAGGGATGTCTTGATTCTCTCTGTTACTGTTAGTTTATTTAGTGTGACTCCACTAGCATTCGCAGTACTACAGTCAGGACTCAGCAGCATCTGTCTCTCACTGTGATTCTGCAGCTGCTGCCTGCCTGTAGTGCGAGTGTGTGACAGTCAGTCTTAGTGTCACTCACTGTCACTCTCTTCTTGTCACTAGTGTTCTGTTCATTACCAGAGTCTGTTCAGTTTAGTTAGTGACTGACTGACTGACTAGACAGTTAGTTACTGTTACTTATTTTTACTTGTTGTAGACAGTACACTAGTAGTTCACTCACTCAGGGTATCCCCCTTTCCTTTTTTTTAATTCTTCTTTTCTATAAATTATATTGTGTGTTGTGAAATGTCAGACAGGGGCAGAGGTAGCAGGAGAGGCAGCGCCATCGCTGCTGCCGCCAGCAGGTCTGTGGCTGGCCCACTGCCAGCTACAGGGCGCTCAGCTCTGGGGGAGGGAGCATAGAGGCGCAGTGCCGAGGGGCAGCGTTTTGCACCCATATTTGGCCAGTGTCGACGGGACATTCAGGAGAGGCAGGGAGAGTCTGTCATGGAGCTGATGGTGGAGCCGCAGGCCACCGGGTCCACACAGACCTCCACTGTCACCTGCACTCTTGTGAGCAGCAGCAGATGGTTCCCTAGACGGCGTGGAGTGCACGGCAAAGAGCGGGGCAACGCGGAAACCACACGGAAGGCTGACTGCGCGGCAGCCAAGCCGGGTAGCATCGCAACATTTGGAGAGCCCTCCGGAGGTCACCAATACGGTAGAGAGCCCGTTGGAAAAAACTCATGCTGTTTTTATATGGAGAAAATTGTAAGTGCAATAAATGTTTAAGCTTTTAAAGTTCATACAGCATTACGCTATGAGAGATTTTTTATTTGGAGGTAAAATGTCAGCAGTCTTGGGATAGCATCAAGAATTGGCCTAATCCACAGTGAGAACATTAAAGACACAGATCGATAAGGTCGGGGGTGACCTGGGAATAACCCCAAGGCATCATTAAGACCTAATTGGGGGTCTTGGAAGAGGGTGAGTCCCTTTCCAATATTTGGTGTGGTGGTGGTGAGAATCAAACCTGCAATTACAACATAGAAGAACCTTTATGAGAGAGAGGTTTTCCTCCTTCAGTAGCAGGACTGTGTAGCGCTTTGATATTGAATCCAAATTGTTCCTAACAGAAACAGCCTCCAACCCTATCTTTTCCTCATAGGCTTAAATGGAAAGCATCAAAGCTGGCCCAAATCTCTTATGCCTCCCCTCGCCCACACATGGGTTAATTTCTAAGACCTCCAGGATCCAGTGGCGCTCTCCCCTGTTCACTGGCAGGACCCACGTTGCAAGCTGGACCTGTTTTCTGGCCAGAAATTACACCAAGTCCCATCTTTTGTGGACCAAGCTGGCTCAAATGTCTTAATTTTCTGGCCAAAAAACAGGGTCAGCTTGCAACGTGCATCCTGCCAGCAAACTAGGGAGAG
This sequence comes from Hyperolius riggenbachi, assembly GCF_040937935.1. NCBI lineage: Eukaryota > Metazoa > Chordata > Amphibia > Anura > Hyperoliidae > Hyperolius > Hyperolius riggenbachi. The sequence continues at coordinate 40,149,613 of NC_090657.1, read as the reverse complement.
TGCCACTGGATCCCGGAGTGCCAGGAGGTCTTAGAAATTAACCCAGGTGTGGGTGGTTTTACAGATTGGGGACAGCTTGGCCCGCAAAAGATGGGACTAGATGTAATTTCTGGGCAAAAAACAGGGCCAGCTTGCAACGTGGGTCCTCACAGCTAACAGAGGAAAGCACCACTGGATCCTGGACTCGGGGGTCTTAGACATTAACCCAGGTGTGGGTGTGTTGAGGCTTAAGAGATTTGGGCAAGCTTACCCCACAGTAAGCCGGGTAGGGTTGAGGTTAGGGTTATAGGGAAAACAAAAAAGAAAATCATGCTTTGATGCTTTCCATGTAAGTCTATAAGAAACAACAATAACAATAATATTTTTATAGCGCTTTTCTCCCTGGGGACTCAAAGCGCTGTGACCCTGCATTATGGGGAAGGGATAGGGTTGGAGGCTGTTTCTGTTAGGAACCAGCCAGGCTCTTGAAACTTGGTACGCAGGTAGAGGGCATATTGACTCACAAGCAAGCCAAGTTTGGAGTCACTAGCACCCCCAGAAGTGAAGATACCACACCCCAAAAAAAATGAAACTAGGGTTGGAGGCCTTTTCTTTTAAGAACCAGACAGGCTCTTGAAACTGGGTATGCAGGTAGAGGGCAAAATCACCCTGTGCCCTGGAATACTGTCTAGTGTCTACCTGTGCCCCACCATACTACATTAGCCTGTGCCTTGGCATACTGTCTACTTGTGCCCCAACATACTACAATAGCCTGAGCTCTGGCATACTGTCTAATTTTGCCCCAACATACTACATATGCCTGAACCCTGTCATACTGTCTACCTCTGTCCCAACACACATCATCCTTTATCCAGGCATACTGTCTACCTGTACCACAACATACTACACAATCCTGTGTTCTGGCATACTCTGTACCTGTGCCCCAACATACTACATCAGCCTGTGCCCTGACACACTGTCTACCTCTGCCTCAACATCAGGGTTGCTCTCCAAATACGCAAATATCTAATTTACCCGTGTTCACGGGTATATTTTCATGATTGCCAAAATAGAATTCGAATAGCTATACTGCTCTTGAATTCGAATTTCGAATAGTGCCTCTCGAATTAGGCCGTGATCACGGGTGTTAAACCCGTGATCACGAATTGGGATTCAGCTACTGTCGTCCAAAACCTGCTGAATTTTTTTTTTTTTTTTTCAAAAAGACCTTATACTTTTTGAGAAAATCAGTTTTAAAAGGTCAAAGAAAAAAACGATACATTTAAATGCCAGTCAATGACAGATCGTGGGAAATATTTCCCAGCAGTTATTAGCAAAGGCCCCTTACATCCTAGCAACATCAAATTTGCAGGTTATGTTAAACAGATAGTGGGAAAATATATTTAAAAAAAAATTAAAAATGTTTATTTTTGGGGAATGTTCTTAGTGTGGAAAATCTTAAAAAAAAAAAAAATTATGACGTGGGGTCCCCCCTTCTGAGCCTCTGTAACCCCTTGTCCACGGCCGACTGGGGCTTCGTACCCTGAGCTATACCAGCCCACATGGTCTATGGTATGGGAGGGGGTGGTAAAGCCTCTCCCCCCCCCCTCCCGGAGCCCTTGTCCAATCCATGGACAAGCAGCTCTTCCCCACCTCCGGTGCCCCAGGAGGAGGTGGGGGCGACGACTCCCTGGGGGGGTTCATGGTGGCATCTAGAAGTCCCCTTTAAAAAGGGGGCCCCAGATGCCCACCCCCCTCCCAGGAGAAATTAGTATAGGGGTACAAAGTAACCCTTATCCATTTCCACAAAGGGTTAAATAAAATAAAAACACGACGATGAGCAAAGTATTTTAATAATCTTAATTAACCAGAAATACTTACCTGTACCTTTAAAAAAAAATTCCCACCGCAATATCCTCGGTAAATGATCCAACATATACAGTATCCTCTATCTTGCGATCTTCAGTTAAGTTGATTGAAGATCTCCCACGGCAATTACCTATACTGTACCTTAGAATTAGAGATGGCCCGAACGGTTCGCCGGTGAACGGTTCCAGGCGAACTTTGGGTGGTTCGCGTTCGCAGTGAACCAGGAACTTTTTTTTAAAAAAGTTTGGTTCGCCCATAGACTTTAATGGCCGCCGACTTTAGTGGTTAATAGCAAAGTCCCCTTACATAGTAAAAACACCAAAACTGTTGGGAATGTTAAGTGGAATAGTGGGAACAAGTCGGAATTTTTTTTTCAAAAAGACCTTATACTTTGAGAAAATCAATTCTAAAGTTTCAAAGTACAATGAGTCGATACATAAAAAAAAAAGAACCAATTCATTAAAAAGAACCGGATGATTCATAAACCGTTAGTATAGCAGAGAATGCGTCCTGAGCAGGACGTGAAGCTGCCGGCTCCGTGATCAAAGTTGAAAGCGATGGGCACATCCAGTATAAAAATAAGCCTTTTATTAGAAAAGATTAAAAGTTGTCTGCAAAAAATACAACAGCTACAGTTGCTAGGAGAGCGAGAGGGGGACAAGCATGTACAAGAAAGTCGACAGCTGTTTCGCACTCCTCAAACGAGCGCTTCCTCAGGTGGATATAAGAGGAAAACTTTTTTTTCAAAAATACCTTATAGTTTTTGAGAAAATCGATTTTTAAGTTTCAAAGGAAAAAAAATGTCTTTTAAATGCGGAAAATGTCATTTTTTTTTTTTGCACAGGTAACAATCTTGTATTATTTTTATAGAGTCCCCAAAGTGGGAAGAGTTATATTTACTTTGTTCTGAGTGTGGGAAAACAAACGACGTGGGGTCCACTCCCCCTTCCCAGACCTCTTTAAAGGGAACCAGAGATGAACGATTCACACAAAATAAACATATCAGTTGATAGCTTGTAAAGAATAAATGCTCTACCTGATAATTTCGCCACTCTGGTTTGCCTTTTTGAGTGTTTTTTATCCATTATTGCTCCAGGAAATATTCAATATGGCCGCCGGCTCATACCTGTTCTGCTTCCGTGTTATGAGTTGTTCTGGATGTGCTGTCTAGCCTCTATGAGACTATAGACACGCAGGGCTGCTGCAGCCTTTCATCTGTCTGCTTTCATTATTCTGGTATGCTGTGTGGCTGCCTGTAGGAAGTGTCTCTCATAGAAATGAAACTGCATACAGTAGATAATGACTGGCTGCACACTGCACACAGACACACTTGTGTGTGTCAGAGCTTCTTTCTCCGCATCAGCAGCCCCTCCCATGTCAACAGCTCTGAGTATGAAATCTGAGCCAGGAAGGGGGCAGGCTTGGGCTTGAAAAGACTCCACAGAAGAGTGACTCAGCTATAATGATTCCAGGTCAAACATAGACTGAATCAGTCGGTGGATTCTTATCACAGTTGATAACAGATAGATTAGACTGAGAAGAATAAAACTAAAAGCAGGGTAGGTGTTTACTGTCATGTTCCCACTGATAAATGTAATAAAAATACATGAGGGTGCTTCGTCTCTGGTTCTCTTTAACCCCTTGTCGGAGCACCGGCCGCGTGGGGCACCGCACCCTGAGGCCGGTGCTTCGCATTCTGGCTATCCCAGCCTGCATGGGGGACAAGGAGTTAAAGAGGTCTGGGAGGGGGGAACCCACGTGGTTTTTTTTTTTAAATACCCACATTCAGAACGAAGTAAATATAACTCTTCCCACTTGGGGAAATCTATGAAAATAATACAAGATTGTTACCTGTGCAAAAAAAAAAAAAGACATTTTCCGCATTTAAAAGACATTTTTTTCCTTTGAAACTGAAAAAAAAACGATTTTTTTCAAACAATATAAGGTGTTTTTGAATATTTTTTTCCCTCTTATTCCCACTTTTATACTTAAGATATCATGTAAATTTGATGTGCTTTGAGGACAAAATGCATGCTCAAAGCAATGCATTTTGTCGCCATGCAGTGATAAATATAATAGAAATGAGATATGTTCTCGGTAGACCTCCTGCAATTCCAATTCCTGCGCACATTGCTCAGGGATTTGGATGTCTTCGTCCTCGCCTTGCATTTCAGTGAGTAGTGCATTTTTCTCAGACAATGGTTGTGAATCTGGGCACAAAATTTGTGGCTGTTCGATTGAACTTTCACAGGTGGAAGTTTGTGGGGTTGGGAATAGCTCCTCCAAATAGCCCATTGTGTCCTGAAATAATTGTTTTGACTCGTTATTTGGCCATTGTGTGCATGGTTTAGCTGCTGGCGGCGCAATCACGCGGATCGGGTATTTATTTACCCGAATCACGTGACCCGCTCGGCCAATCACAGCGCGAGCCGCGTGTTCGTGTCCGAACCACGTGACCCGCTCGGCCAATCACAGCTCGAGCCGAGCTTTCGGGGGATGTTCGGCCAAGCGCTGTCAGTCCGAACACATGGCCGAACACATGGCCGAACACCATGAGGTGTCCGGCGAAGCCCGACCCGAACCCGAACATGGAAAAATCCGGGCGAACCCGAACAGTGGCGAACACTGTTCACCCAACACTAGTGGCTTTCAAGGAATGAGAGTGGCTTACAAGAAATGAGAGTGGCTGAGAAGGATGAGAGTGGAAGGAATGAGAATAGCTGAGAAGGAATGAGAGTGGAAGGAATGAGAGTGGCTGAGAAGGAATGAGAGTGGCTGAAATGGAATGAGAGTGGCTGAGAAGGAATGAGAGTGGCTGAGAAGGAATGAGAGTGGCTGAGAAGGAATGAGAGTGGCTGAGAAGGAATGAGAGTGGCTTACAAGAAATGAGAGTGGCTGAGAAGGATGAGAGTGGAAGGAATGAGAATAGCTGAGAAGGAATGAGAGTGGAAGGAATGAGAGTGGCTGCGAAGGAATGAGAGTGGCTGAGAAGGAATGAGAGTGGCTGAGAAGAAATGAGAGTGGCTGAGAAGAAATGAGAGTGGCTGAGAAGAAATGAGAGTGGCTGAGAAGGATAAGAGTGGAAGGAATGTGAGTGGCTGAGAAGGATGAGAGTGGCTGAGAAGGAATGAGAGTAGAAGGAATGAGAGTGGCTGAGAAGGAATGAGAGTGGATAAATGAGAGTGGCTGAGACACAGTGAGAATGGCTGAGACTAAGTGAAGGTGGCTGAGAAGGAAGGAGAGTGGAAGGAATGAGAGTGGAAGGAATGAGTGTGGCTGAGAAGGATGAGAGTGGCTGAGAAGGATGAGAGTGGCTGAGAAGGATGAGAGTGGCTGAGAAGGATGAGAGTGGCTGAGAAGGATGAGAGTGGCTGAGAAGGATGAGAGTGGCTGAGAAGGAATGAGAGTGGATAAATGAGAGTGGCTGAGACACAGTGAGAATGGCTGAATGTAAGTGAAGGTGGCTGAGAAGGAATGAGAGTGGCTAAAACAGAGTGAGAGTGGCTGAGACTAAGAGAAGGTGGCTGAGAAGGAAGGAGAGTGGAAGGAATGAGAGTGGAAGGAAGGAGTGTGGCTGAGAAGGATGAGAGTGGCTGAGAAGGATGAGAGTGGCTGAGAAGGATGAGAGTGGAAGGAATGAGAGTGGCTGAGAAGGATGAGAGTGGCTAAGAAGGATGAGAGTGGCTGAGAAGGATGAGAGTGGCTGAGAAGGATGAGAGTGGCTGAGAAGGATGAGAGTGGAAGGAATGAGTGTGGCTGAGAAGGATGAGAGTGGCTGAGAAGGATGAGAGTGGCTGAGAAGGAACGAGAGTGGAAGGAATGAGAGTGGCTGAGACAGAGTGAGAATGTCTGAGACTAAGTGAAGGTGGCTGAGACTAAGTGAAGGAGGCTGAGACTAAGTGAAGGTGGCTGAGACTAAGTGAAGGTGGCTGAGACTAAGTGAAGGTGGCTGAGACTAAGTGAAGGTGGCTGAGAAGAAATGAGTGGTTTAAAAAGTATTAGTGGCTTTCAAGGAATGAGAGTGGCTGAGAAGGATGAGAGTGGAAGGAATGAGAGTAGCTGAGAAGGATGAGAGTGGAAGGAATGAGAGTGGCTGAGAAGGATGAGAGTGGAAGGAATGAGAGTAGCTGAGAAGGAATGAGAGTGGCTGAGAAGGATGAGAGTGGAAGGAATGAGAGTGGCTGAGAAGAATGAGAGTGGAAGGAATGAGAGTAGCTGAGAAGGATGAGAGTGGAAGGAATGAGAGTAGCTGAGAAGGAATGAGAGTGGCTGAGAAGGAATGAGAGTGGAAGGAATGAGAGTAGCTGAGAAGGATGAGAGTGGAAGGAATGAGAGTGGCTGAGAAGGATGAGAGTGGAAGGAATGAGAGTAGCTGAGAAGGAATGAGAGTGGCTGAGAAGGATGAGAGTGGAAGGAATGAGAGTGGCTGAGAAGAATGAGAGTGGAAGGAATGAGAGTAGCTGAGAAGGATGAGAGTGGAAGGAATGAGAGTAGCTGAGAAGGAATGAGAGTGGCTGAGAAGGAATGAGAGTGGAAGGAATGAGAGTAGCTGAGAAGGATGAGAGTGGAAGGAATGAGAGTGGCTGAGAAGGATGAGAGTGGAAGGAATGAGAGTGGCTGAGACGGATGAGAGTGGCTGAGAAGGATGAGAGTGGAAGGAATGAGAGTGGCTGAGAAGAATGAGAGTGGAAGGAATGGGAATGGAAGGAATGAGAGTGGCTGAGAAGGAATGAGAGTGGAAGGAATGAGAGTGGCTGATACAGAGTGAGAGTGGCTGAGACTAAGTGAAGGTGGCTGAGAAGGAAGGAGAGTGGCTGAGAAGGATGAAAGTGGCTGAAAAGGAATGGGGGTGTAGATGTAGTTGGGGAGTTTATGAGAAATTATGGGGAAGACATGGATTGGACATCTTTCATTTGTGAATGTCTATTGTTCGTACTGTCCCACAATGCCTTTCTCTTCAATAACAGATGGTATAGACAGACCTCAGGAGTTGCAATGGGGACAGTTGTGGCCCCAACTTTTGCCAATATGTTTCTGGGGAGGTGGGAAGAGACGGACATTTATAATGAGCAAAACCCATTTTTTGGGTCGATTGTTGCATGGTTCAGATTTGTGGACGATGTTCTTATTGTGTGGCAAGGTGATCAATGTGATTTTAATAAGTTTGTGACACATCTCAATTCCAATGCTTATAATATGCAATTCACAGGGGTCTGGGGGAGTGAAAGGATTGAATTCCTGGATCTGGAACTATTTAAGATGGGAGATAAAATTATGAGCAGGGTCCATCGTAAAAGCACCGCCACTAACTCCCTACTTAACTTCAATAGTTACCATCCCAAACATACCCTTGAAGCCATTCCATATGGTCAATTCCTGCGCTTGAGGAGGAATAATAGTCTAGAGCAGGACTATTTAACACAAAGCTTCGAGTTAGGGATGAGGTTTCTGGACAAAAAATATCCTAAAGAATTGATTATTAAGGCATTTGCCAAAGCCAGTAGTAAATCACGAGAGGAATTGATCTGGAAAGATAAACCTAGGAGAAGGGATAGACTACAGAATGAAAATACAGAGCAAAGAGTGGCATTTGTATTTGACTACTCCCCTATGGCTAATACCATTCGGAGTTGCATTTACAAACACTGGACCACTCTGGAAATAGATCCCAGTTTAAGCCATTTGACCAAACAAAAACCTCTGATAACATTCAGAAGGGCAAAAACAGTGGGGAATATGGTCACATCTAGTGAACTACGACCCACTAGGAGGGAAAATGGGCTGGAAATTCAACGCCCTAAAGGCAACTTTAAATGCAGAAACTGTAATTATTGCGATCAATTTATCCCAGGGAAAGTTATTCAGTTGGGAGGAACTAAAATAATAATACGTGACTTCTTACATTGTAGGTCCACCTATGTTGTGTATGCTGTCTTCTGCCCCTGTATGAGGTACTATATAGGGAAAACAGAAAGGGATGTAGCCACGCGTTTTCAAGAGCATGTGAACTCTGTGCGCAATACGGGCAGAGGTGCAGGTAGATTGATTGCCCACATGAGAGAGCAGCATGGAGGTGATACGACTGGCATGAAATTTACCTGCTTACAATCTGTCCCTATTCCACACAGGGGGGGAGATAGAAAATTGAATCTAAAAAGAGAAGAGGCAAGATTGATCTCTGTTACAGAAGCTTGTTTTGCAGCAGGGCTAAATGAGAGAAACGAGCTGCATTGGCTCTTAGACGCATACTGACGTGTTGTAAATATACTAGATGGTAAAAATAATTTATAAATTTAGGATCATCCGCTTCCCACTCTGGGAATCTTAAATTATGCTTTTATACTGGTTGAACTGATTTTAATATTTGTACTTTTTTCTCTCTTCTTTTCTCTTCTTTTCTTTGCTACAGATACTGCTTCCCCACCATGCCATAGGACAGTTGTCATCCCTCGAGAAATTGAAAGAGGGTACCCTGGGGCCACAATCGCCGGATACTTAGAGCGACATTATGCCGCAGGAAAAGCGTGTGGTTTCCAGGGAAACTGATGACGCCCTGGAGGCCTTCCTTCGCCGGTATCGGGTTGCCTTGGCAACAGGACGCTCCACACCTCCAAGCTGCAGTTAGCGCATGACGTAATCACGTCCTTGGCGCTGAGTGGCTAAGAGGTTAGTGCCCCCTTAAGGGGCGGGACTACTCCCGGAAACGAACGGATGCGCATCTTCGGCGGGCCGATGGGCGTCCTCAGCAATGGTGGGGAGCGGTAAGTGCCAAATGCTTATTGTATATAAGTGTGGTAAAATGTAAGGACATTGTGACATCTTTTGGTCTCTGAGGAAGCGGGAGCCCCGCGAAATGGCTGTAAGGCCGATGTCTGTACCCCCTATGCCTGTATGCCCTTTGTCTTAATCCAATAAACCTAACTGCATGGAGTTGGTGCTGCGTCTTCAATCTACTTCCAATTTGATGAAATTACTGCTGAAGCACATCCAGGTTGGGAGGATTAAGTGTGAAGCTGTCGGCTGTCACATCTGGTGCTGACCCTTTCTCTTCAACTCTACTGAAAAGGAATGAGAGTGGCTGAAAAGGATGAAAGTGGCTGAAAAGGAATGAGAGTGGCTGAAAAGAAACGAGAGTGGCTGAAAAGAAACGAGAGTGGATAAGAGAGTGAGTGACAGTGGGAGAAAGTGATTCAATATGAAAGTAATATAAATAATATACTTACCTCAGCATCTTGTCTTCTTACTCTTTTCATGAGATTAGATGGCCTGTTACTGGTACCCAGATATTTGTCTTTAGCTCTGTAATGAACTTCAATACGTCAATTACTTGGCATATAAGTCTGAAAAAAATACAAAATCGTAAAAAAAAAGAAAAAAAAAAAAGTAACCTAATTTATAGAAATACCAGGTTGAATCTTTTTCAATAACTCAGACCCTTTGATGTTCTTTCCATACTCTTATTTTTGTCATATTGTCTCAAACAAAGCACAATTTCACACAGATAAACACCAACTCTTTTTCCCCAAATAATTAAATAGTAAAATAAATAAATACATAAATAACATCTACTTCTCCTTCTATGTTGGACATCTGATGTGGAAAAACAGATGCCAGGAAAAACAGATTACATTATTAACTGGATATATAAATTCCTTGCTCAACTGCTAAGTGCAAAATACATGCTAATTGTTTTGCTACATTCTCTTCATTCGCTCTGCAAAAACGCTTACAGAGGCGCTTTATACAAAAACAAAGCGCGCAGGTAAGCACCGGGAGGGTAAAAAAAACTTTCAAAAAAATCGCTGACATCAGCGATTTTGAATATAGATGTGAACAAAGCCTCACTTTCCAATTGATTTTCCGATCGATTTCCATTCCATTCTATGATGTCAATCGGAAAACCGATCGAACATGTCGGAAATCACAGTATATATCTATCTTCATATTTGCCAAGGATGTGAATACAGCAGTATTGTGGCTGTTCTGGCAATTTCAGCTGTTCAGCACAAATGCCACATTACCGCAACTCGGAAACTTTAGACCAATCACAGAACTCAGAAGCATTAGGCCAATCAGTGAATGCAGAATGTTTGGGTGAAAATTGAATTACTGCAGTAATTTTAGACCCATCACAAGACTCAGACACTACTGAGTCTTGCGATTGGCTTAAAATTTCTGTGGTATTCCGTATTCTGTGGTAAACTTTCAGATAGAATTTCAGATATACATGCAATTTTGCATTGCGATTTTGCAAAATTACTGCTCATCACTACATGGGATGCACAATGAGGGGGATATCGGAATATGCTGAAAGTAATAGTGAGAGGATACACTGGAATACTAAGACAGGAGGGGACATTGAAATGCTAAGTATAGATGACAGTTTAGTGAGGCAAACAGTGTGCAAACCAGTGTTTGCAAATCCCCAAACATAAAAACACTTAATATGGGGTTCCTTGTCTGCCCACAAAGCATGTAATTCGCCCCATTCCACCGTCATGATCTCCCACCATCACCAGAGCATAGAGAACGGGATGGGTGGGCTGTCCGGTCACTGTTCCTGGAGCACAGAGAATGAGATAGGTGGGCTGTCCAGTCACCGCCCTCAGAGCAGAGAGAGCTGGATGAGTGGGCTGTCCAAACACCACCCTCGGATCATACAGAGCTGGATGGATAGGCTGCCCCATCACCGTCCTCTAAGCATAGAGAGCTGGATAGGTGGGCTGCCTGGTCACTGCCCTCGGATCATAGAGAGCTGGATGGGTGGGCTGCCCCATCACCTTCCTTGAAGCATAGAGAGCTGGATAGGTGGGCTGCCCGGTCACTGCCCTCGGAGCATAGAGAGCTAGATGGGTGGGCTGTCCGATCACCACCCTCGGATCATAGAGAGCTGGATGGGGGGTCTGTCTAGTCACCGCCATCAGAGCATAGAGAGCTGGATGGGTGGGCTGTCTGGTCACTGCCCTCAGATTATAGAGAGCTAGATGGGTTGGCTGTCCAGTCACCACCCTCAGACTCGGAGCATACAGAGCTGGATGGGTGGTGACTAGATAGCCCACACATCTAGCTCTTTATGATCCGAGGGCAATGAACAGACAGCCCACCCATCCAGCTCTTTATGATCCGAGGATGGTGACCGGACAGGTCACTATCCTCGGATCATAAAGAGCTGGATGGGTGGGCTGTCTGGTCACTGCCCTTGGATCATAAAGAGCTAGATGGGTGGGCTATCTGGTCACTGCCCTCGAAGCATAGAGAGCTGGATGGGTGGGCTGTCCAGTCACCACCCTCAGAGCATAGAGAGCTGAATGGGTGTGCTGTCCGGTCACCACCCTCGGATCATAGAGAGCTGGTTGGGTGGGCTGCCCCATCACCGTCCTTGAAGCATAGAGAGCTGGATAGGTGGGCTGCCCGGTCACTGCCTTCAGAGCATAGAGAGCTGGATGGGTGGGCTGTCCAGTCACCACCCTCAGACTCGGAGCATACAGAGCTGGATGGGTGGTGACTAGATAGCCCACCCATCTAGCTCTTTATGATCCAAGGGCAGTGACCCGACAGCCTACCCATCCAGCTCTTTATGATCCGAGGATGGTGACCGGACAGGTCACCATTATGATCCGAGGATGGTGACCGGACAGGTCACCATCCTCGGATCATAAAGAGCTGGATGGGTGGGCTGTCTGTTCACTGCCCTTGGATCATGAAGAGCTAGATGGGTGGGCTATCTGGTCACTGCCTTTGAAGCATAGAGAGCTGGATGGGTGGGCTGTCCTGTCACCGCCCTCAGAGCATAGAGAGCTGGATTGGTGGGCTGTCCAGTCACCACCTTCGGATCATAGAGAGCTGGATGGGTGGGCTGCCCGGTCACCGCCCTCGAAGCATAGAGAGCTGGATGGGTAGACTGTCCAGTCACCACCCTCAGAGCATAGAGAGCTGGATGGGTGGGCTGTCCGGTCACCACCCTCAGATCATAGAGAGCTGGATGGGTAGACTGTCCAGTCACCGTCCTCAAAACATAGACAGCTGGAGGGCCCGGTCATTGCCCTCGGATCATAAAGAGCTGGATGGGTGGGCTGTCCAATCACCACCCTCAGATCATAGAGAGCTGGATGGGTGGGCTGTCCAGTCACCACCCTCAGATCATAGAGAGCTGGATGGGTGGGCTGTCCAGTCACTGCCCTCGGAGCATAGAGAGCTGGGTGGGTGGGCTACCTGGTCATTGCCCTCGAAGCACAAAGAGCTGGATGGGTGAGCTGTGGGTTTATTTTTGCCAGTCTGATCACAATCGTCCGATCGCTTGAACAATTCTTCACTAAAAACTGGACCATTAGTGGCCAGGCCACCTTTAAGGTTGCCACTATCGATCCAGTTTCTAGCAAAAAATAATTCAAGTGATCAGATAATTCTGATCGGAAGTCAAATATTGTAATATATTGAACACCATCAGCAAGCCAATTTTTGCTTCCCATTTTTCACAGCCAACCATAAATTACAAATTTTGGTTTGACGATGGGTGGATCGATTGTGCCCATCAGTGGAGAATATTTTGAACCAATCTGATCACATCGATCAGAATTATCTGATCGCTCAAATTATTTTTTTTGCCAGAAACTGGATTGTGTAATGCTGGGGGGTGGGGGGGGGGGGGTCATACTTTCTCACCACCCAGCACAACAAGGCTAAGAGCTGGATAGTGGAAGAGGCTACACAGGCTGCCCAGAGCAACTGCAGCTCTGGGCTTCCGATATCGCTACAAATAAGACGCAATGGCAGCGCAGTGCAATGTTGCGCTGCTCTTGTGATAGGAAGCATTCAGACAGATACAAGATAGGACTATAGATTGGAGCGTAACTAGTAGCAACCACAGCTCACAGTCACGTCCAGCAGAGCAAGCAGGCTAACAAAAGTCACCAGCAAGCATCCACACAGGCAAGACTACAGGAAAGAATGGAACTAATAGCAACACAACTATGCTAGCTAAGCAAGGGTGGTCACAACAAGTGCAACCTACCAAAATGTGCTAAACTGACTAGCTAACACAGTAACTGAAAAATCTCCATAGCTCGAAGAAAATAACAAATGACTCAACTAATGGATAAATATATGTTAGCAAGTCTGCATATATATTTATCAAGAACTAGCTAAGCACAAGTAATGGTAATTAACAAGACGGACAACAGACAGACAGAATGCTTCGCTGTTTCAGTGATGGCGACATTCACACTGAGATAGACAAGACTAAGAGGTAGGAATGAACTAATGGCAACCGCTGTTATAGTTCATCCTCAAGAACAAGGCTAGAAGGAATACTACCAGCCATCAACGCTGTGCTGGCAGAATCTAACTTTCAGGATCAGATAGATTTCACTGAGTCCCCGCAGGTCAGCAAACATCCAGCAGACATGACAATACAAAGCAAGGCATTATACATTTACAATAACAACTTTCACAGCATAGACCCAACGATAACTCAGAGAGCTAAACGCTATGATGGGCGAGGTCTAAAAGGGGAGGCAGACTTTTATGCCGGCATTGACCAATGGATGCAAGCATGCAAATCTTCACACAGCTAAAATGGTAATTATTCAATCCTGAGCTGGCTTGATTACCATTTGCTAGCTGGTTGTGAATGCAAAGGACTCTCATAGGAAATACATGCAGTATTATGTAACATGCCTGCAGAAAATCCAGGGCTATCTGGCTGCAGCTCAGCTGTAGTAAGCCATTGGTGGAATGATGACAGCATCCTGAGCTGCCCAGAACTGCAGAGCAATTGCAAATGACAATGTGACTCATTGAGAATGCACAACCGAATGCAGGCTGACAAGCCAGAACTGTCTGTTTGCGGCTCCACCGCAATGGACAGAACACGCCACAGGAGGAATCCTTACAGATTGTTTTTGGCCACATTTAATGTTGATTGTCCAATCATTATCCAATTTTACTACTTCCAGACACCTTACCTGTGCAACCTGCTCAATGCATTCAAAATTAGGGATGGTCGGAATGCCAATTTCCGATTCCGCGGTAAATCCGCATTCCGTCATGTACCAATTACCGATTCCGCTTTCCGCTACCAATTTCCGCATTCCAAATTGCGGAAATTCCGCCCGACTTTAACATCGATTTTCTCAAAAACCAGTGCTGGGCCGAAATTACGCATTAGCGTAATTACGCATCGTAATTCACTACAAATGCACCGTAAGCGTTACGTGTAAGGTTACGGTATTACGCGTAATTAATTACGCGTAGACCGTGGGTTACGTTTTACGCGTAACAAATTACGCGTAAGACAGTAAACTCCCATTGAAATTACACAGTCTGCCGTAATTGCGTAATATTACGCTCCCGTATAATATAAAAAAGCCGCCGACTTTAAGGGTTAATAGCAAAGCCCCCTTAAGTGCTAAGAGCCTCAAATTTGGAGAATATATTAAGGAGATCAGAAGGAATAAGAGGAAAAATTTTTTTTTCAAAAAGACCTTATAGTTTTTGAGAAAATCGATGTTAAAGTTTCAAAGGAAAAATAGATACATTTAAAAACCCGCCGACTTTAACGGTTAACCTCCTGAGCGGTATGGACGAGCTCAGCTCGTCCATCACCGCCGGAGGCTGCCGCTCAGGCCCTGCTGGGCCGATTTTTATCAAATAAAGTGCAGCACACGCAGCCGGCACTTTGCCAGCCGCGTGTGCTGCCTGATCGCCGCCGCTCTGCGGCGATTCGCCGCGAGCAGCGGCGAAAGAGGGCCCCCCTAGCCGCCTGAGCCCTGCGCAGCCGGAACAAAAAGTTCCGGCCAGCGCTAAGGGCTGGATCGGAGGCGGCTGACGTCAGGACGTCGGCTGACGTCCATGACGTCACTCCGCTCGTCGCCATGGCGACGATCTAAGCAAAACAAGGAAGGCCGCTCATTGCGGCCTTCCTTGTTTATTATGGGCGCCGGAGGCGATCGGAAGAACGCCTCCGGAGCGCCCTCTAGTGGGCTTTCATGCAGCCAACTTTCAGTTGGCTGCATGAAATAGTTTTTTTTTAATTAAAAAAAAACCCTCCCGCAGCCTCCCTGGCGATCTCAATAGAACGCCGGGGAGGTTAATAGCAAAGCCTGCTTAAAATTTAGAAACACCAAATTCACAGGGTATATTAAGGGGATCAGTGGGAATAAGAGGAAAATTTTTTTTTCAAAAAGACCTTATAGTTTTTGAGAAAATCGATTTTTAAGTTTCAAGGGCAAAAATGTCTTTTAAATGCGGAAAATGTCAGTTTTTTTTGCACAGGTAACAATAGTGTTTTATTTTCATAGATTCCCCCAAGTGGGAAGAGTTTTACTTACTTCGTTCTGAGTGTGGGAAATATTAAAAAAAAAACGACGTGGGGTCCCCCCTCCCAGACCTCTTTAACCCCTTGTCCCCCATGCAGACTGGGATAGCCAGAATGCGGAGCACCGGCCGCGTGGGGCTCCGCACCCTGACTATACCAGCCCGCATGGTCCATGGATTGGGGGGTCTCGGAAGGGGAGGGGCAGCCAAGCTTTCCCCTCCCCCTCCGAGCCCTTGTCCAATCCAAGGACAAGGGGCTCTTCTCCACCTCCGATGGGCGGTGGAGGTGGAGGCCGCGATTTCCTGGGGGGGAGGTTCATGGTGGCATCTGGGAGTCCCCTTTAAAAAGGGGTCCCCCAGATGCCCACCCCCCCTCCCAGGAGAAATGAGTATAGAGGTACTTGTACCCCTTACCCATTTCCTTTAAGAGTTAAAAGTAAATAAACACACAGACACTTTGAAAAAGTATTTTAATTGAACAAAAAACATAACCACGAAAAAAGTCCTTTAATATTCTTAATTAACCATTAATACTTACCTGTCCCTTTAAAAGCCAGTTCCCACGCAATATCCTCGGAAATATACTAATCAGTTACAATGTAACAAAGTTATTACAATGTAACAACTTTGTTACTTTGTAACACCACCGCACCCGACGTCACTCGCCGCCACCGCCGCACCCGCACGGACCCGACAGAGCTCTGAGCTATATAGCTCAGAGCTCTCTTAGCATCTTTGTATTTGGGCTCCAAGGAGCCCCATTGGTCCTTAGCAGACCAATGGGGTTCCTTCTGATTTAAAGGAACCCCATTGGTCTGCTAAGGACCAATGGGGCTCCTTGGAGCCCAAATACAAAGATGCTAAGAGAGCTCTGAGCTATATAGCTCAGAGCTCTGTCGGGTGCGTGCGGGTGCGGCGGTGGCGGCGAGTGACGTCGGGTGCGGTGGTGTTACAAAGTAACAAAGTTGTTACATTGTAATAACTTTGTTACATTGTAACTGATTAGTATATTTCCGAGGATATTGCGTGGGAACTGGCTTTTAAAGGGACAGGTAAGTATTAATGGTTAATTAAGAATATTAAAGGACTTTTTTCGTGGTTATGTTTTTTGTTCAATTAAAATACTTTTTCAAAGTGTCTGTGTGTTTATTTACTTTTAACTCTTAAAGGAAATGGGTAAGGGGTACAAGTACCTCTATACTCATTTCTCCTGGGAGGGGGGGGTGGGCATCTGGGGGACTCCTTTTTAAAGGGGACTCCCAGATGCCACCATGAACCTCCCCCCCAGGAAATTGCGGCCTCCACCTCCACCGCCCATCGGAGGTGGAGAAGAGCCTCCTTGGATTGGACAAGGGCTCGGAGGGGGAGGGGAAAGCTTGGCTGCCCCTCCCCTTCCGAGACCCCCCAATCCATGGACCATGCGGGCTGGTATAGTAAGGGTGCGGAGCCCCACGCGGCCGGTGCTCCGCATTCTGGCTATCCCAGTCTGCATGGGGGACAAGGGGTTAAAGAGGTCTGGGAGGGGGGACCCCACGTCGTTTTTTTTTTAATATTTCCCACACTCAGAACGAAGTAAGTAAAACTCTTCCCACTTGGGGGAATCTATGAAAATAAAACACTATTGTTACCTGTGCAAAAAAAACTGACATTTTCCGCATTTAAAAGACATTTTTGCCCTTGAAACTTAAAAATCGATTTTCTCAAAAACTATAAGGTCTTTTTGAAAAAAAAATTTTCCTCTTATTCCCACTGATCCCCTTAATATACCCTGTGAATTTGGTGTTTCTAAA
Organism: Hyperolius riggenbachi; assembly: GCF_040937935.1. Classification (NCBI taxonomy): domain Eukaryota; kingdom Metazoa; phylum Chordata; class Amphibia; order Anura; family Hyperoliidae; genus Hyperolius; species Hyperolius riggenbachi. The sequence goes on along the minus strand of NC_090657.1, from coordinate 40,132,661 downwards.
TTTTAAGCAGGCTTTGCTATTAACCGTTAAAGTCGGAGGGTTTTTAAATGTATCTATTTTTCCTTTGAAACTTTAACATCGATTTTCTCAAAAACTATAAGGTCTTTTTGAAAAAAAAAATTTCCTCTTATTCCTTCTGATCTCCTTAATATATTCTCCAAATTTGAGGCTCTTAGCACTTAAGGGGGCTTTGCTAATAACCCTTAAAGTCGGCGGCTACCTAACATTGATCCATGCGTCAACTTTTCCGCTTGGCAGCATGACCTTACGCATTAATTGCAAGTAGGAATTTACGCGTAAGCCTATAACGTAACAACCTGAATTACGGTATTCTTACACGTAATTGCGTAAGGGCAATGCGTAATTACAGACAAGTACCGAAATTGAATGTCTATGCCGTAAGCGTAATTTCGTAATGCGTAATAGCGTAAAATTACGCGTAAGCCCGTAAGCGTAGCTTTTTCCATTACGACCAGCACTGATTGGTCCTTAGCAGACCAATGGGGTTCCTTTAAATCAGAAGGAACCCCATTGGTCTGCTAAGGACCAATCGGGCTCCTTGGAGCCCAAATACAAAGATGCTAAGAGAGCTCTGAGCTATATAGCTCAGAGCTCTGTCGGGTCCGTGCGGGGCGCTAAGTCCCCGCCGCCTCCCGCTGTCCACCCCGCCTCTCCCACATGTCACCCACATGTCACCCACATGTGGGTGACATGTGGGTGACAGATGTGGGCGGGGCTGACAGCGGGAGGCGGCGGGGACTTAGCGTCCCGCACGGACCCGACAGAGCTCTGAGCTATATAGCTCAGAGCTCTCTTAGCATCTTTGTATTTGGGCTCCAAGGAGCCCCATTGGTCCTTAGCAGACCAATGGGGTTCCTTCTGATTTAAAGGAACCCCATTGGTCTGCTAAGGACCAATGGGGCTCCTTGGAGCCCAAATACAAAGATGCTAAGAGAGCTCTGAGCTATATAGCTCAGAGCTCTGTCGGGTGCGTGCGGGTGCGGCGGTGGCGGCGAGTGACGTCGGGTGCGGTGGTGTTACAAAGTAACAAAGTTGTTACATTGTAATAACTTTGTTACATTGTAACTGATTAGTATATTTCCGAGGATATTGCGTGGGAACTGGCTTTTAAAGGGACAGGTAAGTATTAATGGTTAATTAAGAATATTAAAGGACTTTTTTCGTGGTTATGTTTTTTGTTCAATTAAAATACTTTTTCAAAGTGTCTGTGTGTTTATTTACTTTTAACTCTTAAAGGAAATGGGTAAGGGGTACAAGTACCTCTATACTCATTTCTCCTGGGAGGGGGGGTGGGCATCTGGGGGACCCCTTTTTAAAGGGGACTCCCAGATGCCACCATGAACCTCCCCCCCAGGAAATCGCGGCCTCCACCTCCACCGCCCATCGGAGGTGGAGAAGAGCCCCTTGTCCTTGGATTGGACAAGGGCTCGGAGGGGGAGGGGAAAGCTTGGCTGCCCCTCCCCTTCCGAGACCCCCCAATACATGGACCATGCGGGCTGGTATAGTCAGGGTGCGGAGCCCCACGCGGCCGGTGCTCCGCACTCTGGCTATCCCAGTCTGCATGGGGGACAAGGGGTTAAAGAGGTCTGGGAGGGGGGACCCCACGTCGTTTTTTTTTTAATATTTCCCACACTCAGAACGAAGTAAGTAAAACTCTTCCCACTTGGGGGAATCTATGAAAATAAAACACTATTGTTACCTGTGCAAAAAAAACTGACATTTTCCGCATTTAAAAGACATTTTTGCCCTTGAAACTTAAAAATCGATTTTCTCAAAAACTATAAGGTCTTTTTGAAAAAAAATGTTTTCCTCTTATTCCCACTGATCCCCTTAATATACCCTGTGAATTTGGTGTTTCTAAATTTTAAGCAGGCTTTGCTATTAACCGTTAAAGTCGGCGGGTTTTTAAATGTATCTATTTTTCCTTTGAAACTTTAACATCGATTTTCTCAAAAACTATAAGGTCTTTTTGAAAAAAAAAATTTTTCCTCTTATTCCTTCTGATCTCCTTAATATATTCTCCAAATTTGAGGCTCTTAGCACTTAAGGGGGCTTTGCTAATAACCCTTAAAGTCGGCGGCTAACTAACATTGATCCATGCGTCAACTTTTCCGCTTGGCAGCATGACCTTACGCATTAATTGCAAGTAGGAATTTACGCGTAAGCCTATAACGTAACAACCTGAATTACGGTATTCTTACGCGTAATTGCGTAAGGGCAATGCGTAATTACAGACAAGTACCGAAATTGAATGTCTATGCCGTAAGCGTAATTTCGTAATGCGTAATAGCGTAAAATTACGCGTAATGATCCGTAAGCGTAGCTTTTTCCATTACGACCAGCACTGTCAAAAACTATAATGTCCTTTTGAAAACCTTTTTTGCATATTGTTCAGAAGATTCTGTTTAATAAACCCTGAAAATTTGGTGTTTCTAGGACTTATGGGGGCTTTGCTATTAACTTCTAAAGTCGGCGGATTTTTACTGTAATGTAAAATGCAAAAAATAGGCATTACAGAAAAAATCCGCCGACTTTAGCGGTTAATAGCAAAGCCCCCTTAAGTCCTAGAAACACCAAATTTGCAGGGTTTATTAAACTAAATCTTGTGAACAAGATGCAAAAAAACTTTTCAAAAAGACATTATAGTTTTTGAGAAAATCGATGTTAAAGTCGGGTGGAATTTCCGCGATTTCCGACGGAATTTTCCACGAATTTCGGCGGAAATCCGCCTACGGCACTTGCATTACCGATTTCCGCATTCCGATGCGGAAATGCAATTTCCGATCGGAATTTAGGAAATTGCATTTCCGCGGAATCCGAATGAGCATCCCTATTCAAAATCTGTTGGCCAAACATTGGTCAATCAAAATTGGCTGTGTGTTGTGTGCACCTTAAGGAAAGTGACGTTTGACTAAGGGCCCATTTCCACTATCGCGAATTCACATGCGTTTTTCACATGCAAATTCGCATAGCACTACAAGTGAATCGGACTGTTTCCACTTGTCAGGATTCCTTTGCGTTTTTCTGTGCAGAAGAAATTCGCATGGCAGAGCCATCAGAATTTGCATACCGCTATGCGAATGGCATACAATGTATTTAATAGGAAATTCGCATGAGGTTTGGGTATGCGAATTTGCATGCGCCTAGTGCAGGCCCGACCAACTATGTGAACAATTGTGGGCCGAAATTGGTCACGTTACTCGATCCCACCAATTGCAAGATGTCAGGCTGAAGTTGGTTGGTCAGGTGTGCGGCAGTATGGCGGCCAATTTAGGAATGAGTGACAAAACAACGAAACCCCCCCGCTGCTGCCCCCATGTATAAATGTGTCCCCCCCCCCCCATTGTGTGTATTTATACATTACCTGTCCTGTGTCAGCCTCCGCGTGGGGCCTGTCCGTCCTCTGGGTGGCTCTGCCGCATACACGCTGGCGGCAGCATATAGCAAGTGACACTGTGCGCCGCCACCAGCGTGTATGCGGCAGAGCTACCCAGAGGACAGACGGACACCACGTGGAGGCTGACACAGGAAAGATAGTGTGTAAATGCACACATTGGGGGGCACATTTATACAATGTATACATTAGGGGGCAGTGGCAGGGCAGACTCAGCCGATTCCCTGAAGATTTAATGCTGTATATGGCAGCTTGACAAAGATGCAGATCTCTCTCTAATCAGATTCGCTTACAGATAAATTTGTCTCTTTGTTGAATCTGCCCGTAATCTACTGATGTATGGCTACCTTAAGTTTAATGTAACAAATATTCAATACTATGAGCACATTAGGTAAGTCCTCATATTACATGGAGTTGGTAAACCTGGTCAGTGATTGACCAATCATAAATGAAAGTGTGTATCAGGCCTTAGGCCTTGTTCACATTAGGCAAGGCATATGGCCGTGCGTTCGGGACACAAGCGCACCCAATCGCACACCATCTGCGTTGCGCTGCAGATCCTATTCATTACAGTGAATGGAATCAGCAAGGTGCTTTGGCAAATATGCATTCAGCAGTGCGATAGCGCATCACACTGCTGCGCAGTGCGCAGTCTGAGCGTCAGAAGTGCTCTCTATGCACTTCTGATGTTCTTGCTGATTGCATAATATACTTGCTGCCGAAATGTGCACGGCAGCGCGTATGGTGTGAATAAGGCCTAAGGGCTTGTTTACACTGAGCGTTTTCGATTTTTCTTTTAAGCGCTGGTGATTTTAGATAAAAGCGCTTGTGCAATGATTTCCTAACAGAGTGTTTTATTAAAATTACAAACGTGCCACATGTACCATTTTCTGAGCGCTTTAGCTCAATGGAAGGTTTAGGGAAATTGCAAAGCGCTTGAAAAAGTGCTTTGTATAGGGATTTCCTGAGTGTTTTTATGAATCAATAGATTGTATTTATTCATTTCCGGGTTAAACAGTTCACTTCCTGACTGACGTCAAGAAGTGAAAAAAATCATCTCTGAGCAAAAGCGCTTAGAAAAGCGCTTCTCTGAGCATAAAGCGCTGGGAAAAGCGCTGTAATAAAAAAAAAACACCACAGTATAAATCGGCTGACAGCACTTGCGATAGTGCTGGCGATTTGTAGTGGGAACGAGGACTTGAGACTTGTACATGCTTTCAATTATAATTGGCCAATCACTGACCAATATTACCACCTCCATGTAGTATAAGTTCCCCTACACAATTTGCTCATAGTATTCAATATCTGTTGACTCTCATACATGAAAATTGGTCAGTGATTGGTCAGTTGTAATTGAAAGTATGTACCAGGCTTAAATCACATGCAAAAACATCAATAAGGCTAGTTTCACACCAGGACGTTGCGTTTTAGGGGACGTTACGGTCGCATAACGTGCCCCTAACACAACGCCTGGTGCTCCCTGCTTTGGACGTCAGAGTGAGCTCACTCTGGCGTCCGTGATGCCGTGATGCGTACTCTTGGATGCATGCGGCATCACGTGGTCCCGCCGGCCAATCGCCGCACAGAGTGGCCGTTCCAAGAAGTAAACACTGCACGTCACTGAGTGCAGTGAATATTAATTAGCCATGTGCCTGGCCGCTCTCCGCTCCTCTCCAATGTTACTGAGCATGTGCAAGCAGTCTAACGCGGCTCTGCTGCTTACAAAGTACTGCATGCAGTACGTTGACTTATGGCGCAGCGTTACTGTGTAACGCAACGTGGGCACTGTGAACAGCCCATTGATTTTTCATTGCTGTGCGGTGGGCTGCGTTACTTACAGGCTGCACTAACGTGCGCCTGTAACGTCCCACTGTGAAACCAGCCTAATACATTTCTATATGCCTTCCTCAATTTTAGGAAGCATCTCTGATTCAGCAATGCAATTTTTTTTTGTGTTTTAAAAACGACATGCATTACTTTATCACATGCTGCATGCAATTTTTCATTGACAATGATTGCTACTGTGAAAAAACGGACACATTTATAATGCAAACATACTTATTGTTTGAAAAATGGCATGTGAGAAATGGTTTGCATTTCCTGTCCTGATGACACAAGTGTGGACATTGACACTAGCACTGCATGAAGCGGAGCACATTTGTCTGTTGTCATGCACGTTTTGTGCATAGGAATACACATTTTAACTGAGAACCAATGTTAATCAATGGACTAGTTCACACTTAAGGTGGCCACACACTATACAATTAAATATATATATATATTTTTTTTTTATTTGAAGATTTACAATCACATTTTTCTGATTGATTGTAACATTCTAAAAAGTACAACAATGCACCACACCTGTGCTAAATTTTTCCCAAATTATGGGAAAAAATGATTGAAAACTGAAAAAATTGTTTGTGTCTCTACATTATAAAATTGTTAATCTACCACGCACGATACAATTTAAAAAAAAAAATGATCAGAAACGTACACCATTCACGATCAAGAAAATCATGCTGACAAAGAATCATTTTTACTGACACACACCCCATGCAGCTGCAAAATGGGTGTGGCAATGCAAAAGAACATGGGCACGGTCATGAGTGGTACCAAACATACATGACCTTAGCAGCCGTGTAAGTGCTCCTACGGAGGAAGTTTGAGCACTGCCATAATGTTTCCCCCCAAAATAATTTGACAGCATTTCACACTAAGGGCTCTATTCATAAAACGTTCCCTAAATGTTTACCGCACAAAACAGCTGAATTCCCCGATCATTTAGCACTGTGGGCATTCATAAAAGCTGTTTCCCCATGATAAGCTACAATTCCCCAGCAGAGCAAGAACTTTCCGCCTTGTGCTGTGTTTTTCTAGCTTTATCTAGAAAAAGTAACAAAATGTCCATTCATAAAGATTAGAGGAAGCGGTAGGCGGACGGGAAATACCGCTTCCTCGGATGTAGCAAGAAGAGTTTGGATTACATGAAAGTGAATGGAACAGACCTTCCAGAGAGAGCAGCACACGGAGGGACTCTGCCGTCGTAAGTGTTTCCGCATGCCTTCCGCCAGCTTACCGCCAGCCTTCAGCGGGAGATCTCCGCACTTGCATCGCAGCTGCCAACATTTTTATGAATGACCACCCAGAGGTCTAAAATACCGATGCAGTATTTTCCCTCCACGATTTTTTCCACCCCAAATGTTTTATGAATAGAGCCCATAATCTGGCAACGGTTTCCCTCCAAAATAAACCAATGTGACTACAACAGTTTTAACAATGGCTCCATGACTGTTACAAATGTTACTATATATCGGCGGATAATCCATAAAGGTGGCAATACATTAGGGGACTTGGTGGCCAATCGATCATCCGATTTGATTATAATCAAATCGGACGAAAATCAGTGCTGACAAGTGCATGCCCGATCGACGATACAATCAATTTTGTCCTGAAATTGGTGTATGAATTGGTCAGACAAGCTGCAAGGTGTAGGGCCGACTTCCTTGATCGGGTGCGCGGCAGTAACAAAAAGCAATGAAACCCCCGGAGCTGTTTCCACCATGTAAAAATGTACATGTGTGCATTTATACATTACCTGTCCCGTGTCATGGTGTCCTGTCCCTTTTCCATCAGCCCCATATATGCCATCAGCATGTGTGATGGAAGAGCAGCAGATTGGGACGCTGGATGGGCACTGCGACACAGGACAGGTAATGGCCTCTAATTATAAAGCATTTCCACATGCGGTAATGCTCAAAACAGCTGACTTTACCGACCATTTAGCGAAGTGTCCATTCATAAAAGCTGTTTCCGCATGAGAAGCTACAATTCCTGAGCAGTGCAGGAAATTACCGGCTTATGCGGTGATAATCACAACACATGTCACTAATGTCAATTCATAAAGATTAGAACAGGCAAAATGTGAGCGGAGAATCCCGGCTGTTTAGATAATGCGATAAGCCAGTGGATAACAGCCAAGCTATTGGAGAGACAGACCTCCCAGGCAGCTGCAGTGAGAGCAGAGCAAAAAATGCATCCCGGAATACCAAGGCTGTGTTTTTTTAACCCCTTGGGTACCTGTTTTCAGATACATTTCACATCAGAAAGCCTGCATGTGTAACATTTCTTGAAGATCTTCTAAGCTGTGGCAATTAAATAGATTGTTTAAAAAGACTAAAGGCTCATACACACATCAGACTATAGTCTTTGGAAAATGAAAGATCACAGACCAATCTTACCACCCTTCATGTAGTATGAGAGCCATACTCTACACAGGGCTCTATTCATAAAACCTTACCGCAAGTTTTCCGCTCAAAACAGCGGATTTTCCCGTCCATTTAGCAAAGTGGGCATTCATAAAAGCTGTTCCCGCATGAAAATCTACGATCCCCCAGCAGAGCGAGAAATTTCCGCCTTCTCCAGTGTTTTTCTAGATTTATCTAGAAAAAAGTAACAAAATGGCCATTCATAAAGTTTAGAGGAAGCGGTATGTGGACGGGAAATACCACTTCCTCTGATTTTGCGGATTACATACAAGTGAATGGGACAGACCTCCCAGAGAGAGCAGTGCACGGAGGGACTCTGCCGGCTGAAGTGTTTCCGCATGCCTTCCGACAGCTTACCGCCAGCTTTCAGCGGGAGATCTCCGCACTTGCATTGCAGCTGGCAAGATTTTTTTGAATGACCACCCATAAGTATAAAAGACCGCTGCGGTATTTTCCCTCCAGGAGTTTTTTCGCCACAACTTTTTTATGAATAGAGCCCACAGTCTTTTCTATGGAGCTGAACTCCACATCAGACAGAAATCTTTGCAAGATGCTGCACACACAGATGCTGTACAGACACAAAAGATCAGTATCTGCAAAAGATCTGTTCCTGCCAAAAATCCATTCCTGCAAATTGCAATGATAGTCTATGAGATCTGCAGATCATCATACACACATGATTTAACTGACATTCATCTGCAGATCAAGCAATCATCTGCAGATCTGAAAATCCATCCTGGTGGATCTGATCTGCAGATGAATGTCAGTTAAATCATGTGTGTATGATGATCTGCAGATCTCATAGACTATCATTGCAATTTGCAGGAACGGATCTTTGGCAGGAGCAGATCTTTTGCAGATACTGATCTTTTGTGTCTGTACAGTATCCATGTGTGTGCAGCATCTTGCAAAGATTTTTTTCTGATGTGGAGTTAAGCTTCATAGAAAAGACTGTAGGTATGGCTCTCATACTACATGAAGGGGGGTAAGATTGGTCTGTGATCTTTCATTTTCAAAAGACTATGGTCTGATGTGTGTATGTGGCCTTATAGACAGATTCAGCGCAGATTCAGGGCAAGGAGAGGCAGTAAAAAAAATGCACATCAAAAAGGATGCTGGGGCTGCCTCCTTTATAGTTTCTCTGTCTCTGCACAGAGAAAATGGCCTCTATTCATAAAACATATGGAGCGAAAAATTTGTGGAGGGAAAATACCGCATCGGTATTTTAGACTTCTGGGTGATCATTCATAAAAATCTTGTCAGCTGCGACAGCAGTGCGGAGATTTCCCGCAGTAGGCTGGCGGTAGGCTTGAGGAAACACAGAAGCAGGCAGAGTCCCTCTGTGCGCTGCTCTCTCTGCTGCTGCTTGGGAGGTCTGTCCCATTCACTTGTATGTATTCCGCACACTTCTCGCTACATCCGAGGAAGCAGTATTTCCCATCCTCATACCGCTTCCTCTAATCTTTATGAATGGACATTTTTGATACTCTTTCTAGATAAATCTAGAAAATCACCGCATAAGGCGGAAATGTATCGCTCTGCTGGGGAATTGTAGCTTTTCATGCGGAAACAGCTTTTATGAATTGAGACTTTGCTAAATGGTCAGGAAAGTCAGCTGTTTCCAGCGGTAAGCATGCAGTAAAAGTTTTATGAATAGAGGCCAATGTATCAACTCAGCCAGCACTGCTAGTTTAGTGCGGGAATTCCCCGACCTTTCATCGCAAGTGTAAACATTTTTATGAATTAGCACACAAAAGTCTGAGACCTCGTTCACATCTAATCAACCAATCGCAAAACGCCGGTGATTACCGCCGGAACTTTGCGGGAGTGATTTTCCCACGATTAACGCGTAAAAATCACTGGACACACGTCGGTTTTGACACAATCGCGATTAGCGGTGCTATGCATGCTAATTGCGATCGCTAAACGCTAGTCGCCGTCAAACCGCTGCATGTAATGTTTGTGGTTATCACTAACCGCAAACGCAACAGTGAGAATAATGCCGTGTGTTACATGCTGCAGCATTTTTGTAAAAACCGCTAGCGGCTTGCCTTGAGCTCAAGTGTGAATGGGCCCTAAAATTCCGATGCAGTGTTTTCTCGACAAGATTTTTTTTCCCGAAAATGTTTTATGAATAGAGCCCAATGTATAAATGCAGACGTGCCCACCAGGGAACAGCGGCAAGGCTGCACACTGGGTCGATTTCTAAAAAGATTTTAGCATGAAATTAATTGGGACTCGGCCTGTGGTGTATGGGCAGCTGATGGATCTCTCTCTGATCAGAGAGCGATCTATCCCTTGGTCAAATCTGCCTATCACTTCTTGATGTATGGACACACATTAGAGAGGACCTGTAACTTTAAAAATGTCTCCTGGGGGTACTTACCATGGGAGGGGGAAGCATCTGGTTCCTATTGAGGCTTCTCCGTCCTCCTCCATCCCCCGGTCGCAGTGCTAGCAGTCCCCGAACAGCAGCCATGTAAATATTTACCTTCCCGGCTCCAGCTCAGTAGCGGCTCTAAGCTCGGGGTCATTCGGAAATAGCCAATCCCAATCGGATCTGCTCTACTGCACAGGCACAATTCGCTTGCACAGTAGAGTGGTCCCGATCGGGATCGGCTATTTCCACCTGATCCCGAGCAGAGAGCCGCTACTGCGCCTTCGCTGGGGAAGGTTAATATTGCCACAGCCGACTTTCCTTGTGGTTTTGGGGGCCCAGCGCAGCCACTGTGGGACGGAGGACAGGGAAACGTTTTTGAAGTTACAGGTTCTGTGTGTGTGACATCCCAGCTGCAGCCTCTCTATTGTCAGGGCTGCCATTGAAATGTGAGCTGCAGCAAAGAGAACATTGGCTATCATTCATAAAGCATTTCCGCATGCAGAAATGCTGAAAACAGCTGAATTTACCAAGCAGCTTGAAAAGCTGACATTCCTGAGCAGAGCAATAAATTACCGCCATGTGCGGTGATTATGTTAACAAATGTCACCATATGTCAATTCATAAAGATCAGAGCAAGCGGTGTCAGCACGGAGATTACCGCTCCCTTTGAAGTAGTGATAACCATGCAGAGAACAGCTTAAGCTATGTACACACATGCGACAATGATCGTTCGTTGTGAACGACTAACTAACTTTTAATTGATAAAAGAACGACCTAAGTAAAGTTAGTTTTTAAAAGTGTGTAACGATCTGATTGTTAGAACGAACATTACATCACGTAAAGCAACTATTGCGCTTGCGCATAAAAATAAAAAGTTCCATGGAGAAATAGCGAAATGCGTATGTCAAGCCTAGTACAAACGACCGTTTTCCAACGATGTACTACTTTTGCAAACGATCGTTGTTGGAAAAAATCTGCCAAGCTAGATCGTTTGTTTTTAACGATCTAGCTCGTCCGTCGTTAGACTTAATGGTCGTTGGCTGCTTTTTTTTATTAAACGATCGTCGCTTGAAACGATCGTTTAAAACTACTATAGTCGCATGTGTGTACGCACCTTAAGCTAATGAGACAGACCTCCCAGGCAGCTGCAGTGAGAGCAGAGCAAAAAAAAAGGCATTCCGGAATACCAAGCCTGTGTTTTTTAACCCCTTGGGTACCTGTTTTCAGATAGATTTCACATCAGAAAGCCTGCATGTGTAACATTTTTTTTTTAAGTTCCTCTAAATTGTAGCAATTAAATAGGTTGTTTAGAAAGACTAATAGACAAATTCAGTGCAGATTCAGGGCAAGGAGATGTAGTTTTTAAAAAATGCACATGTAAAGGGATGCTGGGGCTGCCTCTTCTATAGTAACGCTGTCTCTGGAGGAGAAAATGTATCAACTCGGCAGCTTCTCATGTTACACAAACATACCGCCTGCCTAGTTCAGGAAAATATCGCAACTATAAACATTTTTATGAATGAGCACACAGAAGTCTAAACTACCAAATGCGGTATTTTCCAGCACAGATTTTTTTTTTAACGCACTGCTTTTATGAATGATAGTTGTCTATACAAGGCTTCCTTAGCCATCCAATCTAGCCTCTGCAATGCTGGGAAATGCTCCTGCAGTCAGCCACTCACATAACCATTCTCATGTTACCACATCCTCACGGGGCCAAATCGGAGGGAAAAATAAACTGGAGAGATCATTGGCCAAGGGGCGGGACAAAGGCTGAGGCTGGGTTGCAGTAACTGGCTGGCTAAACTGAGGGGTGGGACTGTCTCATACAGCAGGGAACTCATATTGCAACATGTTGTGGGCGGGGCTTGGCACAAGCATCAGCCTACAGCTATCACTATGGGCTGAGGCTGAGCCTGTCACAATAAATTCCACTGCCCCCTTGGCCAATCACTGGCAGGGGGTGTGGATTTGCAGTCAAAAGGATGGAGATTGGAAAAAGCTTGAATAGCGCTGCCTCCTGCACTTGACTTGTTTGAAATGGATTCCTTTGACATGAAATCCCACAGCTTGCTGCCTGTCTCCCCTGTACCTGCCATCTTATGCCTGCTCCAGCAGGGCCAGCAGCAGGAGCTAGCCTCATGCCTCAGCAAGCAGTTACCAGGCAGAAGTGAGCAGTTGAGAGTGTTTGAGAGGCATTTCACTGCCTATCAGCAGTCCGTGGAAAGGAGGCCTAACTAGCTGAGCTCACATACTCTCTGTCAGGGAGAGGGACACAGTGTGCATGCACAACCGCAGCAGCAGCACACCACACCCAGCAGCACCCAGCACATAGCCAGCAGCAGCACACCACACCCAGCCAGGAGCACCCAGCACATAGCCAGCAGCAGCACACCACACCCAGCCAGCATACAGCCAGGAGCAGCCCCCAGCCAGCATACAGCCAGGAGCAGCCCCCAGCCAGCATACAGCCAGGAGCAGCCCCCAGCCAGCATACAGCCAGGAGCAGAACCCATCACACAGCCAGGAGCAGCTGCCTACCCCGGTCACACAGTAGCTCCAGCTGCCCCCCCCCCCCCCATCACACAGCAGCCGCACCTGCCCTTCTGTCACGCAGACACAGCTGCCCCATCCCGCAGCAGCAGCCCCCCATCACGCAGGAAGATGTGGGGAGAGGCAGTGTGTAGCAGGGAGTGGAGAGCTGAGTTTAAAAGTGTAGGTAAGTGGCCACCTGCATTAGGACTGGGCTTGTGTCAGCTAGCTTAGCACAGCAAGAGCAGCCACCAGCACAGCTTAAAGGGATACCTGATGTGAGAGGTATATGGAGGCTGTCATATTTATTTCCTTTTAAGCAATACCAGTTTCCTGGCTATCCTGCCAATCCCCTGCCTGTAATATTTTTAGCTATAAACCCTGAACAAGCTTGCAGCATGTCAGGTGGTTCTGAGTGTTCTAACAAGATTAGCTGCATGCTTGTTTCTGGTGTGATTTGTGCATTACTGCAACCAAATAGACCAGCAGGACTGCCAGGCAACTGGCATTTTTTAAAAGGAAATGCATATGGCAGCCTCCATATCTCTTTTGTTACAGTTGTCCTTTAAATGATATATGGGAGGCAAATTAAAAAGGAGTGTTAAAGGGAACCCAAGGTGAGAGGGATATGGTGGCTGACATGTATGTTCCCTTTTAAATCAGATTTGCCTGGCTGTCCTGCTGATCCTCTGCCTCTAATGCTGGGTACACACGTTGAGATTTCCCGCTCGATTCGCGGGATCGGACTAATCGATTCAATTTCAAACATGCTCGATTGGATTTTGATCTTTTTTTATGTTAAGTATGCAAAATCGATGGCAGGAACGATCGAAATCCGATCGAGCATGTTTGAAATAATCGAATCGAACCGTGAATCGAGCGGGAAATCTCAACGTGTGTACCCAGCATTATACTGTCAGCCATAGACCCTGAACAAGCATATGCTGATCACATGTCTATGACAAATCTGACAGGATTAGCTGCATGCTTGTTCTGTGTGTGATTTACACCCAACTGACCAGAATTCTCAGTAGGACTTCCAGGCACAGGCAACTGGTATTGTTTAATAGGAAATACATGTCAGCTTCCATAGGTCTCACACCTTGGCTTCCTTTTACATCAGGGATTTATCTACATCCCAGTAAGTAGCTGATGCCCCCTTTCCCACAAGCAATATTTACCTTTTCTCAAATAGATTAGGAGGGTCTGTATGGTGGATATTGATGTCCTGACAGTTTGCTGTCTGACCCTCATTGCATTGTGGGAAATTGTGGCTTTTTCCAACCAGCAAGCAATATCTTCCTCTGTGCATAGAACTCAGTAATGAACATTCCGCGCAGATCACCTGGCAGAACTAAAGATGTCACTCACCACCAGGGATGTATTTCAGAGTGTAAATCAGGGATAGGAAAGATCTTACAATGGGAAACCACTTGCTAAATAATCGATAGATGAATATCGTAAACAATAAGTATTGATGTTGTCATTTTCACTACAGTTCCCACTTTAAATCAGTTTAGCTTTACTTACCTGGAGCCTCCTCCAGGACTAGAAGTCTTGTGTAGTCCTCGCTGCAGTTCTGCTGCCACCCATTCTTCCTTTGTCCCCCTCAGCAGTGGCTTCTGTACAAGCACGGGTGTGTGCGTGCAATGCTGAGTTCTCATGCCTGGGAGCATTCTGCACAAGTGCAGTACTACTGCGCAGAACACTCCCAGCCACAGGCGCATGAGCGGTGCATGCACCCATGCATGTGCAGAAGCCAGTGACCACTATGGAGTGGACAACAGAAGAATGGGTGACAACACAACTGCTGCGAGGGACACAGACTTCTAGGAGCTGCAGGAAGCCCAAGGGAAGTAAAGCTGCATTGTGCTCTATTCATAAAAATTTGTGGCGAAAAAACTCCTGGAGGGAAAATACCGCAGCGGTGTTTTAGACTTCTGGGTGGTGATTCATAAAAATGTTGGCAGCTGCAATGCAAGAGCGGAGATCTCCCGCTGAAAGCTGGCGGTAAGCTGTTGGAAGGCATGCGGAAACACTTACGCTGGCAGAGTCCCTCCGTGCACTGCTCTCTCTGGGAGGTCTGTCCCATTCACTTGTATGTAATCCGCAGGCTTCGAGGAAGCGGTATTTCCCGTCCACATACCGCTTCCTCTAATCTTTATGAATGGCCATTTTGTTACTTTTTTCTAGATAAATCTAGAAGACCCTGCAGAAGGCGGAAATTTCTCGCTCTGCTGGGGGATTGTAGATTTTCATGCGGGAAAAGATTTTATGAATGCCCACTTTGCTAAATGGTCGGGAAAGTCTGCTGTTTTGAGCGGAAAACTTGCGGTAACGGTTTATGAATAGAGCCCATTGTTTTCATTTGCCTCATGTTTCCTTTAAGTGCACCTGTAGAATTTTTGTACCAAACTGAACCTCTTTTATAAATAAGATTTGGAACTTGGTATGCTAATAGGGGTTGGGGAGCACCATCTCTTACCTGGGGGCTGCTTGTGTAGCCGCTTGTTCCTGTGATGATTGCCAGCTGCAGCTTGCCTCCCCATGGTGCTCCTGGATAGTGCTTGCGTAGCATGAACTAATTCCTGCAGGGCAGTGGCGTAGCTAAGGAGCTGTGGGCCCCGATGCAAGTTTTACAATGGGGCCTCCCATGCACTCTATACATAGCAATTGATAAGGCGCACTAAAAGCTGCCAATGGCAACTACAGTGTTCACAGAGGTGCAAGAAGGGGATGGGGAACAGTTTGTTAATGATTACCACTATTCAAAGTATATATATAGAAGTGCTTATTATGAGCACAGGACCAATAGAGAGCTAATACTGTAGTTGAGGGAGGGCCTTTCGGGGCCCCTCTGGCCCAAGGGCCCCGATGCGGTCGCTACCTCTGCACCCCCTATTGCTACGCCCCTGCTGCAGGGCAACCGCTTTGCGGTATTGGTTTTAACCCTGTAAACTTTGGCATACAAAAGCAAATGCTTATTTGCATGAGCTATGTCTCGTGAATAGCCAATTAGGCCAAATTTGCAAAGCCAGATTTGTCAGGTGTTACTTGGTTTGATGCACACATAAAAATTCTCTATGAAGTGTAGCAGGGCAGCAGGCAGGGAGCTGTGTGTGTGACTCAGAGGTTTTCCAGACTGTGCCACCTGTCATCCCTTTAGATGTGCTGGAGCCACCAGGGTCTTCTATGTGCTAAAATACAAATATGCACATCTAAAGGGATGCCAGCAGAGTTGTAGCTTGTCTCTGCATTGATACACTGAAAGTCCCACCTGCATACCTATTGCATCCAATTAGCATGAGAAGCAGGCTGTGTGGCTCTCCCTATTGGCTGCCATGTTCTCCCAAAAGGCTGTCTGTCATGTTACTGCACAGAGACAGCATGAGGAGAGCAGGTTGTCAGCTGCTGTGGGCTGGAGAAAATTACCAAA
Source organism: Hyperolius riggenbachi (assembly GCF_040937935.1). Taxonomy (NCBI): domain Eukaryota; kingdom Metazoa; phylum Chordata; class Amphibia; order Anura; family Hyperoliidae; genus Hyperolius; species Hyperolius riggenbachi. The sequence goes on along the minus strand of NC_090657.1, from coordinate 40,116,633 downwards.
TGCTTTTGTCCGGTAAATTAAGTGTGCAAATCATTGTGAATTGACATCTACCGGCGTAATTACGGCATAAGTCGGTAATTTACCTCACTAGTCGGGAACTGTTTTTTTTTTTTTTTTTGTGAGGTAACAAGATTAGTTAGTTGTAATGTTGTAATTTGGGAAGGTGATCAGAGATTTTGCGCATTAACGAATGCGGTAGAGCCCATTGTACTTTAAAGTAGGGATGATCCATGAAAGTAAGTTCATGCAGACTTGTCTAAATATTTATGCAAATATATGCAGCTTGAAAATCAATGGAACCTGTGTGGGACTTGACTGGTCAAATTTCAAGCTGAATATATTTGCATGCAAACTTACATATCCTGAGCTGTAGAGCCGAAGTCAGTTGAAGCAATTTTGGTACCTGGAATTGTTGGTTTCACTAAACTGAGGAGTCAGAGTTGGATGATTTTTGTACCTACTCCACAGGTCTGCATAAATCTGGATGAACTCTAATATTTGCATCTCATTGATCATCCCTACTTTAACGTGTACAAGCATTTATACTTGGCTCCTCCTCCAGCCCCCTGTGGGCTCCCTCGCCATCCTCCAGGGCTGCGCCATTCCTCTGCTGGCTGGCCTGGTTTAAAGGACAACTGTAGTGAGTGGTTATATGGAGGCTGCCATATTTATTTATGGTACTTATCCGTTAGCCGGGCGCATCCTCTAGGTGGCGACAAAACTCCACCAGAGTTACATCTTTCCCTACTATCCATGTCGGCCTGGAGGGGGAATAGTAATTAGCGCCACCTGCCGGATGCGCCCGGCTAACGGATAAGTACCTTATTTTTAAACAATACCACTTGCCTGGCAGCCCTGCTGATCTATTTGGCTGCAGTAGTGTCTGAATCACGCCAGAAACAAGCACACAGCTAATCTTGTCAGATCTGACAATTCTGTCAAACACCTGATCTACTACATGCTTGTTCAGGTTCAGTGGCTAACAGTATTAGGGCCCTTTTCCACTATTGCGGTGCGGAATCGCCGGTAAATCACCCCTGACAAAATCGCATGCGGATGCTATTTTACATTCGTTTTTTGTTTTCGCATGCGATTTCCCATAAGTTATGGTATATGCGATTTTTAACCATGTCACTGCCTGTGTTAATGTACATTAGTTTCTATGCGAAATCTCATATGAAATTGCGGGAAAACCCGCATGCCAAAAACGGATGCAATTTCCCTATTCAATGCATTGCGTGCGATTCGTGTAGCGGTGTGCGGGATGCGAAATCTGACAGAAAAACGTACAGCAATTCTGACAAGTGGAAACAGGCCCATCCACTTGTATTGGCTATGCGAATCTGCATGCGGATGCGCAATAGTGGAAATGGGCCCTTAGAGGCAGAATAGCCAGGCAACCTGTATTGTGTATAAGGAAGTAAATATGTTAGCCTCCATATACCTCTCACTACAGTTGTCCTTTAAGGGAACCTTAACTGAGAGGGATATGGATGTTTCCTTTTAAACAATACCAGTTGCTTGGCACTCCTGATCTCTTTCACTGCAGTAGTGGCTGAATCACATACCTGAAACAAGCATGCAGCTAATCCAGTCTGACTTCAGTCAAAGCACCTGATCTGCATGTCTGTTCAGGGGCTGTGGCTAAAAGTATTAGGCTAGATTCACAGTGGGACGTTGCGTTTTGCTGCAAACTTACAACGCAACATGCCCAAAAAGTCGAATCGCATCTTTACCGTCGCATACAGCAGATACAGTAAAAAAATACAGGCAATAATAAGTGTTTCCAAGTCATTACTGAGCATGTGCAAACAGTCCAACGCAGCTAATAACGCGTATAACGCACAGCATGCAGTACTTTCACTTAACATGCAGCGTTACACACCAACGCAACGTGTGCACTATGAATGGCACATTGAGTCTTCATTGCAGTGAGGTATTCTGCATTAAAGGGGAACTGAAGAGAGGTGCATGGAGGCTGCCATGTTTTATTTTAAGCAATACCAGTTGCCTGGCAGCCCTGCTGATCCTCTGCCTCTAATACTATTAGCCATAGCCCCTGAACAAGCATGCAGCAGATCAGGTGTTTCAGACCTTAAAGTCAGATTGGACAAGACTAGCTGCATGCTTGTTTCTGGTGTTATTCAGATACTACTGCAGAGAAATAGACCAGCAGGGCTGCCAGGCAACTGGTATTGATTAAAAGGATATAAATATGGCAGCCTCCGTATACCTCCTACTTCAGTTACCCTTTAAATGCTATTTTAACGTGCCACTTAAATGTCCCACTGTGAACTTAGCCTTAGAGACACAGGATCAGCAGGGGAGTCGGGTAATTGGTATTATTTTTAAAAGAAAAATCCATATACTTCTCAGTTTAGGTTCCCTTTAAAGCTGTGACTGGGCTCAGCCCTGTTCCCCTGTGTATACCTGACTCTGTGCAGCCCCAATGGTGCTTCTGTGGCCGGTTGTCTGCGCAGAATACTCCTAGCCACAGGAGTGCGGCCACGGATGCTCAGTCATGCATTTGCAGAACTTCCAGACTACCGAGCTGGACAGCAGATACATGGATGGGACTGGGAGGATGGTGAGGAAGCCCACGGCCTACAGGGGGCTGGAGAAAGCACCCAGGTAACTATAAATGCTTGCAGTCTGGAAGTCTTGGGTTTCCTTTAGGACAGACAGGAGGTTGAACTGTGTGCTTGTTGGGCAGTTCAGTGTCCCGTCTGCTGCCTGCCAGTTGGTATGGGTCAGCCATCCTGCAGCACAGTAGGTCACACAGCATAGCATCACCAGGTCAGTTGGTCACTCAGCCAGCTGACACAACACAGTCCGCATCACCAGCTCATTAAGCCAGGCAGCACAGTTCCACAAGCTTGTTAAGCCAGCACTGCTCCCATCACTGCCAGTCCAGCCAGCACAACATCACCAGCAGGCCAGCCGAGCACAACACCCAGGCCAACACAGAAGCTCTGCCATTATTGTAAAATGCTGCCTGTTTATGGTATTTCTATGTGGGAACACGTGTCCCAGCTTGACTCTGGCCTGGTGCCCCAGATCTCCCAGGGCCCTAGCAATGCCCCTGGTCAATGAAATGGTAACAATTTTCTGTTGATTTAAATTTTATATTTATTGTGGCAATTTTTTGCTGCTAATGCTGCATACACACTTGAGATAAAAGTCTTTGGAAAAGGCAAGATCACAGACCAATTTTACCCCCATCAATGTAGTAGGAGAGCCATACTCTACACAGTCTATTCTATGGAGCTGCACTCCCCATCAGATAGAAATCTTTGCAAGATGCTGCACACAAAGATGCCTGTACACATTCAAAAGATCATTATCTGCAAAAGATCTTTTCCTTCAATAGATCCATTCCTGCAAAATGCATTCATAGTCTATGAGATCTGCAGATCATCATACAGACCTTCATCTGCATATCTGGCAATCATTTGCAGATCTGAAAATCCATCCTGGTGGATCTGATCTGCAGATTATCTGCAGATGATTGCCTGTTAAACAAGGTGTGTATGAGGATCTGCAGATCTCATAGACTATGAATGCATTTTGCAGGAATGGATCTTTTGCAGGAAGAGATCTTTTGCAGATAATGATCTTTTGAATGTGTACAGCATCTTTGTGTGCAGCATCTTGCAAAGATTTTAGCTGATGCGGAGTGCAGCTCCATAGAATAGACTGTGAAGGTATGGCTTTCACACTACATGCAATGGGGTAAGATTGGTCTGTGATCTTGCCTTTTCCAAAGACTTTTATCTCAAGTGTGTATGCAGCATTAGAATTTGACCATTAAAATATAGCCAGTATTTGTTATAGAGTCCCTGATTAGGGATCAGCGATGAAATGCAAATGATAGCAATCTGGTGAAGTATTATACAAAATATACATGCAAATGTATGCATCTTGAAAATGGACAATCACCATGGCAGGATTTATCTGGCCAATTTCCAAGCTATATATATTAGCATATAAAATTGCATGATCCTGCATCAACTTGTTAGCATTTGCATCTGATTGATCCTCCCTACTACTGCGTTGTCGGAGTTCCCTCCTCCTGCACACAGGTGGTCTTAGTTCTAACTATGAGGGCCGCTTCCTCTTGTGCGGTGCGGAATCGCCACGGATCCCTTGCTGACGAAATCGCATGAGGGTGAATTTCCGCCTGCATATATTACAGTAATTTCGCATGCGATTTCGCATAGGTTAGTAGTGATGTGATTTTAATCATGTCACTGCCTGTGTGATTTAACATTACTTTCTATGCAAAATCGCATGTGAAATTGCAGTAAAATATGTATGCCAAAACCGCATGCGATTTCCCTATTAAATACATTAGCGGCGATTCGCAAAGCGGTGTGCGGGATGCAAATTCTGATGGCTCTGCCGTGCAGATTTCTCCCGCACAGAAAAATGCTCAGGATTACTGCCAAGTGGAAACAGGGCCATCCACTTGTATTGGCTATGCAAATCCGCATGCGGATTCGCGATAGTGGAAACGGGCCTTAAAGGGGAACTTCAGCCTAAACAAACATACTGTCATTAAGTTACATTAGTTATGTTAATTAGAATAGATAGGTAATATAATTTTTTACCCACCCTTTTTTAAAAGAACAGGCAAATGTTTGTGATTCATGGGGGCTGCCATCTTTTTGGTTGAAAGGAGGTGACAAGGAGCAGGAGACACAGTTCCAAATGTCCTGTGTCCTGATAACCCCTACCAGCTGCACACACTAGGCTTCAAATGTCAAATTCAAAATGTCAAAAAAAAAATGTGCACCAAAAAATTTGCACCAAAACAGCAGAACGAGAGCAACAACATCAGAAATCCCATCATGCTTTGCACAGCATCAGGGAAAAAAAGCCTGGGCAGTTTTCTTCTATGCAGCTAAAAATAAGGCTTGGATAAGAGAAACAAAGTTCTGATGCTGTGAAACTGTTTAAGAAACACCAGGCCTTTTCAGTTCTGCTGAGTCGATTTTTAGTCCGGAGGTTCACTTTAAGCTGTTTTCTGACCACCAGGGGAATTGGTCTGGTGTAAAGTGCATTCCTGAAGTGTTTTGTTTTTTTTTTTGGGGGGGGGGGGGGGGGGGAGTGGTGATGTGTTATTTTGGAAGGAGGGTGGGTTATACAGCAGTATACATGGTGGATATGCTGCTGTGGTGGATAACAGGTCTGTATTAAGTAGATGGATAGATGGATAGTCAATTGGATATAAATTACATGGGACCTGGATCAATATAATACACTTTCTATTGGTTTTAGATGTTGCTGACATGCATATTGCTTGTAGGGATGAATGGGCAAAATTCTCTAACTTGATTTTGTAGCAAGTTTAACTTGGTCTTTTGTGTTTTTTTTTTTTTCTTCCCTTTTAATGCATTTAAAACCCAGTGCAATGTAACGTCCTGAGCATGTTTATGTCCACGTTTAAGCGGATGGAAGCGTACTGGTGTATTCAGACCCTGAGGCCAGAAACCCACTAGGAGCGACTTCTAATTGCTGGTGATTTGAAAAGGCTCTTGCTAGTGCAATGCTATGGGGGATTTTTATAAAATCACATCGCTCAAGTGGGATCACACCCACAGCATTACATTAGTGTTCAAATCACAAGCGCTCCGAAAATTGCTCCTCGTGGGTTTCACATTTCTTGCAAATTCCACATTTGTGTTATTTTTTTTTTCCTTTATTTGCAGCTGCGTGCTCACAGCCCCCCCCCCCCCCCCCCCCCCCACATTAGCCTGGAGATCAATGAATGGGAACATAGTTCAGATTCATTGATCTAAGTCCCCGGTAGAAAGACTGACACCTTATCAAAAGCCGCTGTCTTTCTGAACAAAAAATCCTGTCCTCCTTATACTTCCTGTAAGAAAGGGTGCGTGTTTTTTTTTTTGTTTTGTTATAAAAACTCTTTACATTGCTTCACCATTGACTTTCATTATGTGAGTTTTAAAAAAAATATGCGACAAAACCAGAGTTTTTAAAAAATGCTAATTATAAAACACATATGGATGTTGCGGCCCGTTGACTACCATTGCAGGCAAAAATGCTGCGTCTTCTGCAATGCTAGTGTTTGTACTGTGTGTTCCCAGCCTCAGGCCAGAAACCCACTAGGAGCGACTTCTAATCCCTAGCGATTTGAAAAGGCTCTTGCTAATGCAATGCTATGGGGGATTTTTATAAAATCAAATTGCTCAAGTGGGATCACATCCATAGTATTACATTAGCGAGTTTTCAAATCGCAAATCGCTCAGAAAACCGCTCCTAGAGGGTTTCTGGCCTCAAGCTGCATTTATATTCAAAATTTGCATTATGCTACATCAACTTTAAAGTATTTGCATCCCATTGAATATCCCTACTGCTAATCATTCTGCATCAGCAGTGTCTGATAATAAAGAAAAAAAAATTCCTTCAGTTTTAATATATATTTTTTTTCCTTTACCCCTGTAATATCTATATGTTAAACCAGTGATCTGCAAACTTGGCTCTCCAGCTGTTATGGAACTACAAGTCCCACGGGAGTCTGACAACCACAGTCATGATTCATAAAGGCAAATGCATTGTGGGACTTGTAGTTCCTTGACAGCTGGAGAGCCAAGTTTGCAGATCACTGTGTTAAACCTTTGACTTCCACCTGTAGAGATCAGTTGTTGCTAGGGGATAGTTTGGGTCCCCAGTGCTCTACAGATGCATTGCTCTGCCATTGCCTAGCACTGCATACATACAGCACTGAGGTACTTGACCTGTCCCCCCCCCCCCCCCCCCCCCCCAAACAGCAATCCCATCCGATCATTACTGACATGCAGGCTGGGGATAATGGTCTGCTGCATGGCCAGCTAGTAGTGAAATGCGGTATCCTTTGGATCAGGAGGGGCCAAACTGTGGGACTTGTCATGCAAAAACTGATACATTTTTTTCTGCATTTTTCCTACTAAAAATCCATTAACATATTTATCGGGGACAATATAACCTGTGAAAAGCCTAGTACAGTTGTTCCCAACCCATGTGCCGCGACACATACATGTGTCGCGGCAGCTTTAGGTATGTGTCGCGGCTCTCGGAGGGGAGCAGCGCGGTGGAGGGAGAAGAACTGTGGGCAGCGGCGGAGAAGGGGGCCATCTCCCCCCCCCCCCCCTTCTCTCACCTTAGGGTGCTCTGCCTCCCTCACTCTCCCCTCCGATACTAACTGTGGCGGGCTGGCGGCACTTGGCAGTGGGCGGGACTTACCTTCCGTGTCGCTCCATGTGCCGGCCGGAAGTTCTGGCTCTGCAGCCGCTGCTCTGGATCAGGCCAGAGTAGTGGCAAATCATCCCGCGCCGGCGACGAGACCAGACGGGACAGAGACACGGAAGGTAAGTTCCGCCCCTCTGCCAGCCACCGCACTTCGTTCTGGAGGAGAGAGCGAGAGCACACTGAGGTGCCGCTCTCCTTCCCTCGGTCTCTCCTCCTGGGGGGGGGGGGGGGCACCTGGCTACATATACTGGACACATATATCCCTGGCTACATATACCGGGGACATATACACCTGCCTACATATACTGTGGACATATACACCTGCCTACATATACTGGGGACATATACACCTGCCTACATATATCATGGACATATACACCTGCCTACATATACCGGGGACATATACCTCTGGCTACATATACCGGGGACATATACCCCTGCCTACATATACCGGGGACATATACCCCTACCTACATATACCGGGGACATATACCCCTGCCTACATATACCGGGGACATATACCTCTGGCTACATATACCGGGGACATATACCCCTGCCTACATATACTGGGGACATATACCCCTGCCTACATATACCCCTGCCTACATATACTGGGGGCATATACCCCTGCCTATATATACTGGGGGCATATACCCCTGCCTACATATACTGGGGGCATATACCCCTGCCTACATATACTGGGGGCATATACCCCTGCCTACATATACTGGGGGCATATACCCCTGCCTACATATACTGGGGACATATACCCCTGCCTACATATACTGGGGACATATACCCCTGCCTACATATACTGGGGACATATATCCCTGGCTACATATACTGGGGACAACTGGCTGTTTGTCATTATGTGCATTTACTGGTGAAAAGCTGTCTGTCATTACCTGCATTTACTGGGGAAACGCTGTCTCTCATTACATGCATTTAGTCTACGTGTCACGGAGATCTGAACGTTTGGTTTGATGTGTCACGACTCCAAAAAAGTTGGGAACCAATGGCCTAGTAGCTTGTCTTTAGTTTATTTATTGTATTGTGAATGTATGGGCCCATATGCAAGTCACTTTTTCTCCTGAGTTACCGCCTAGAAAATAACTTTTTTTTTTTCTTTTTTTTTTTTTCAAATAACGGTTTAGCATTTTGCAATTGAAAAAACACTATCAAAATCATTTTGAGTATTTTCTTGCTTGCTGGGGGTTTAAAATGCATTTTCCATATGCCTCCATGGCAGCATACATATGGGGTTAAGCCCCACCCCTACCAATTAACAGGACCTTAGCTATAAAAGAAAGTGACCCCTAGCGAGCAGCACTCTCATTTTTGTCCTCACCTCCGAACAGGTTCCTTAGTGTTTCATCGCTATTTATTTTTATTTTACTCTTACCTCGCCAACATTCCTGCGTCGTTCCGGCCAGGTTCAGCCTTGTTGTCATGACTAAATGTCAAATTATTCAGGGACCTTATATCTGGGGTGATGGTGGGAGCTTGATCTAAATGATCTCCCTCCCCCCCCCCCCCCCCCTTTATGGCTGCTCTGCATGACTTAAATATGATTGCAGAGCACAGTGTGATCCTTCTCACCTTTTTTTCTTCCTGTCTGCAGTTGCACAGGTTAGTGGTGCATGGTTCAGCCTCTCCTCCTGGGTGTTCAGTGCTGCTGAGTGTTCAGTGTGATCCCTCTCACCTGTATCTCTTCCTCTGTCTGCTGACTGCTCAGGCTCCATCATGTGAGGCATACTTCAGCCTCTCCAGGTCCTGCAGCATCTCCCTGCTTCCCCTGTCTCACAGTGAAACACTCTGAAGCACATGGCTTAGAGTGCATTCCAGCTTGGAACGCACAGCCATCAGACCAGGAAGTGTTTGCAGTGACTGCTCTCCAATCCCTGCTCTGGACACAGCAGAGATCTCCTTACAGCTGAGCTCTTCTCCCCTCCTCTCACAAGGCTGGATACACACAGGACTGTGCTGGCTGCAACACTACCTCCCTCTATGTCTGGCTTAAAGGTAAAGGCACTATTAGTTGCTGTCCCTCTGATGTAATGCTTCTCAAGCTGAAGGAGGGGGTAAGTTATTCCAAGTATCTTGGTAGCACTATGTACTATATTTTATCATCTGCCATTCTCATGATTCGTTGGGGGCCTCATAATTGCTGAATTTGTCTTGATAGGGCCCTTTATGATTGCTGAATTTGTCTTGTTGGGGGTCACATGATTGCTAACTGCGAGACTATGGGAAAAGCTGAATCGTCATCATATGAGACAATAGCATTAAACCTACTTTTTTATCTTTTTAAAACAGAAAATAAAACTGGGAGGTTCTAAAAAATGAATATATTTTTTTTCAGGAGTAGGATGGATGAAATTATTTCTTTTCAGTTTTTCAACTTGGATTTTCCATAATGTTCATGTATGTGTTAAAACGTTTGTATAGTATTTAGTTTAAATTGCTGTTGCCACTTTGCTATAGATAAGTGACTTGTGGGTTGCAGTTTGGGCCTCCAAAAAGTTCGCCACCACTGTCCTAATGTATGATTGACCACACCCACTCACTGCATGACCACGCCCATTTTGCCGTGCTGCGCGCGCCGCACATAACCCCAACTAATGCCCCCAGGTGCCACCGATCTCCAAGGACCCTAGGAACGCCCCTGGTTATATGAACAGTATTGTGTACTATGTGCAATATAAATGACATAGTGTAATGATCCGCTCAGCTGCCTGCGCAGGCAGGCAGCTTTTTGACCACTGTTCAGGTCTGCATTTTGCAGGTCTCTGGAAGAGAGACCTTTTGTCAGTTTTGCAGCTTGCTGCTGCTGAGGAATTTGCATACGTTTGTCATGCAAATTGCCTAGCCACATCCTTTGTAGGCTTGCTCTATAAATACCATGTGATTCCACAGTACTTTGCTGGTCATAAGGGTTTTTCCTATGAAACACTCCTGGAGTGTCAGCCATGCTTATTGTTTAAAGATTAGCTTAGAGTAATTCTTGGGACTGCACTAGGCATCCTTGCTAGGGCATTCAGGATTGTATTATTTGTATTGCCTGTTTTGTCTGTCTGTGGGGTGCTGACCAGAGCAGCGGTTGTTACTGGTAGGCCCTTCTGTTAATCTGTTTCTCTTGCTGTACTTGGATCGCACTTGCTCTGGCGGAAAGAGCAGTGGATCCAGCTCTCTCTGTTTCTAAACTTGGATCACACTCGCTCTGGCGGAAAGAGCAGTGGATCCTGCTAAGCTTTCTTGCTATACTTGGATCGCACTTGCTCTGGTGGAAAGAGCAGTGGATCGTATCTCTCACTTATTCCTGTTTTCGTGTATCTGTCTTGTCTGATACGAACGCTTGCTGGAGGCTCGGTGAGGTAACCGTTAAGCAAGCGCTTGCGTCCTCTGTTTGGTGTTTCTGTCGGTGGTTAGTTAGGCGTGCTTGTCTCTGTTGTGCTAAACACGCGGAGACCGCGCTGTAAACATGTTCGCTGTTGCGAATGAGTGCGGTGTTCGCGTTTAGTTAGCGTTTATTTTCCTTATCTTCTCATTGTATGATTTGCTGTGCCTTTGCTACACTCGTGCCCTGTCTTGCTTTAGCCTTGTGTCACCTCTGGCAATCGCCTCTCTCGCGATTGCGTTCCTACTTCGTATCTGCTGTTGTGTGTCCACCGTCGCGGGTTGGCGACTAGATTGGGGCACACACATACAATCTGTCCCTGTACTCATTCTCATTCACAATCGCTTCTCTTGCGATTGCGTTCTCATTTGGTTTCCTCTGTTGTGTGTCCACCGTCGCAGGTTGGCGACTAGATTGGTGCACACACATACATTCCTCCTCTGCTTATTCGGTCTTGTGTCGCTGTTAGCAATCGCAATCTCTTGCGATTGCCTTCTCACCTGATTTTCTTGGTTGTGTGTTCATCGTCCCAGGGTGGCGACTAGATTGGTGGACACACATATCCTCTGTCGCTTTGATCTCTCTCTTTCAGGGCTATCTTGCCCTGCGTTCCTTCCCTTTGTACAATTCCTGTCTGGTGTCTGTGGCAGGGCAGAGGAGCTGTTCCTCTGCACTCCACAGCTCCACCTGCCGACAGGAATTTCCCTCTACAGGTGCGTTGCACCTTTTGCTGGGTTCTCTCAAATTATACGCTTGTGGAGGATTTCCGCAGTGTCAGCGAACGTCCTGTGCGCTGATCACGGAGAGAATTCCACAATCGTTACACATAGCATTCCTTGCATGAAAGTATTATCTGATTCTTATTTTTCTGCTACAATTCATGTACCTCTTATCTTACTTATTTCATCTCTTGCGGTTCGTTGGACTGCATTCTGGATCATACTGTGCCAGAAACAGATAATTCTAAGGTCAATAGGTAAGAGTCATACAGGTAAGTGACCCCGCTCTTCTACAAAAAAGAGAGCATACCTTCCATAAATGGGCTGTACTTTTTTATATACAAGCCCAGGAAGAAGAGAACAAAGGAGGGCAAGTTCCCACCACAGTTCTAGGACATTACTTCTTTATGTCCTCATTTGAGATCCTGCTTTAGATCTTTTATCATCACTCAGGATCCTGCTCAAGGAGCAGGTAAATAATCTGCCTGGGAACTGGAGGATCAGGTCCCAGTTAAAGGCACCATAGCCCCCCAGATTGCTGGGCTTGTGGCGACAGAACCATGCCAGGAAAATCAGTGAAGTAGATCTGTTTCCACCAGATGGGAAAAGAGCCAGAGTTCCACCAGATGAACACATCCAAGATGATAAAGCAGGCTGTCCAGGAATCGATAGACTCCTATGTAGGCTCTTTGGTCCCCAAGCATCCTCCCAGCAAACCAATGAAGATACTGAATATCCTCAATCATCTATGGTTTAGCATGAATCCAATGAGAGTGAGCATACAGATATCTGGTTTCTATTTCTCCTTTATCCAAACCATCTGTGAAGCCATTTACTGGGAAGAGGAAACCCTTCTCCAGGCTAAGAAACGTCTGAAATAATTATCATTCACCTTTCCTGTCTTGAAAGAGATCAAATAAAGATCAATGGGAAAAGGTAAGGAGAAAGTCCTTCCTGAAAAAGCAGACTTTCCAAACCTCATCCTTTTTCTTCAAGAAAATTCTCCAGTCCTAGCGTTCGCTTCCATGGTGGACATGTCAGTCATGTGTCTTGCATGCCATGTAAGGTTAAGTCTTGATTACTTTTTAAGATGTCCTAGACCATAAACTTGATATAGATTTAACGATGGTGTATACCACTACTGGAGGGGCATGTAAACCAGCCCTGGCTCTATCTTCAGTTGCCACGGAAGTGGACAAGGATTCTGATTCTGTCCTGGCAGCTTAGAGAACTTTCATATTGTCTCTAAGTTTATTAGGGACGGGGCTATAGATTTTGTCCAGTCCACTTAATATGCCAGGCTTTTTGCCATGACAGTGAATTGGTCTGTTTAAAAAAAAAATCTAGTCTGCTGATCCCAGTTTCCAACAAAATGTGTTTTAAAATTCTGTTTGATGGAAGAAATCTTTTTAGTAACAATTTGGATCTGGCAACCAACAGTAACCAAGGTTGGTATTATACCAAAGAAGAAAAGACATTGCGGAAGGAAAGACCAGACCATAGGAATTGGCAAACTTCACATGCTAATCTCCATAAGCTCACAAAGCAGTCAGCATAGAGTCCTATTGGCAATTCTGAAGTCCAGATAGTAGCTGCAAGACTTCAGCAGTTCCATATTATCTGAACAAAAACAATAAAGGATGAGTGGGCCACAGATACAGAGTGGTTCAGTTTTTCTTGGATGTGCAAGTTCACTCCACCACTCAGTCACTTTGTCTTTACAGAGACCTGCTCTTTTACATTCATGACTCATTGCAGAAAATGGTTGTTTATGTTGGTTCCAGAAGAGGAGCGCTTTCAGGAAGTCTACTCTCCTCTCTTCATTGTAAAGAAGTCAGGTGATCAGCGTTCAGTACTGGATCTGAAATTCCTAAATCTTCATCTTTCTAAAAACATTCAAGATGGAGTTACAACAAATGAATGGACCAGCCATTCCCTTACAGAACTGAATATATTCAATAGACTTGGCAGATACATTCATTATTTCAAACTTCTTTCCACCATGCAGTTGGTAACATTCTTCTCCAGTAACCATCCTCCTTCTCGACATTATCACAGCCATGACAACCTTTTTTGGTACTAGTGTGTCTGGTGGCTCAGTTGAGAAAGCAAAGTTAGGACATTATCACTATTTAGACAATCTTTTGTTGCTAGCCTCAGATCCCAAGGCTCTACTGTGTTAGCAACAGATTCTTCTTCAAACACTGTCTGTCTTTGGCTGGTTAACAAACAAGGAGGAAAGCCACCTCACTCCTTCTGAGGATCTAATCTTTCCGGGAGCAAGATTCTAATCTATATCCAATGCAGTAACCAGATGAGAAAATTGCTGCCAAAAGTTTGCGAGTACTGATTCTCATACTATATTCATTAATCAAGGTGTTGTATACACCTCCTGGGCACTTCATCATCTACAATCCAGATGATCAAATGGCACATCTGCCCATTCCAACTAGGGTTTCTCCATCAATGAAACCACCAGTTACACTCAGACCATCCTTCTCACTCCCACGATGACTGTCTGCGGTGGTGGCTAAACACAAGCTCAACAACTATTAACCAATCGTTCACCCATAACTTGTATATATGCAAGCATGGTTTGACATGTCCTACAGGTCGTATTAGCCTAGGTAAAATAGTCACAACAAAGCTGATCGATCGCTGCAAATATACTCAAACACAGGGTGGCTTATAAGGTGCTTCAGACCTTCAGCCATCACTGGGATAAGATGTCAGTCTTTGATATCAGGTAGCAGAGGGACACAAGGAGTCTGTTAGAGGTCAGCAATATTATCTCCAGTGCAGAGAGCAATCTCTGCAGCATCATGGCAGTTTATCTAATAGGGCCTCAGAACTCTGCGGCAGATTTTCTCAATCAAGGGGGCTGAGGCAATAGCTTGTGGCCACTCAGTAAAATATATCCAGAGTGATCTGTGACTATTGGGTAGGTGGACCTGATGGCAACCTACATCAACTAAATGCCAGCTCGAGGAGGTTTGCCCCCACATTCAAAGGCTCGGTGCTCTGGCAACACCTGAAATTTTTGAATGGTCTGTTTTTTTTTTTCTTCCTCCAACTCCACTTATCTTCAAAATTCTGAGGAGACTCCTCCTAGAACAAGTGGTACTCCTGGAAGTGGGTCCATTTTGGCCATGCCAGCCATGAGTCCCTATAATTTGGAGCCTGAAGTTGGAACCTCCTATTCCTCTTCCAGTCAGACCAAACCCCCTGTCCCAGGACTCCATTTGTCATCTGTCTCTTCAATCCCTTAATTTAATGGCTTAAGGATTGTGGGAGGAAGCTTAGAGACCTGGTAAACTCAGAATCATTGATAAACACACTGCTAAAAGCAAGGAAAACTACCACAAACTGGAAAATTGTTTTTTCTCAATTGCTCTGGTAAATAATTTTGATCCAATGGCTCCACCAGCACAACATATTCTTAGTTTCCTCCAGATTGGCCTAGAAAAACAATTGGCTCGCACTCTCAAAGTGCAGGTTTCTGCTAGCTCTGCTTTAACGGATCACTGCTGGATCTCTCACCTTCTAATAGTGCAATTTATGAAGGCTGCCACCAAAAACAAGCATCCTAATTGCAACCTTTTTCCAGAGTGGGAACTGCGCAGGTTCTCAGTTAGCAAAACCTCTTTTTGACCCAGTGGAAGACTGCAGGAGATGAGACTTAACCTTAAGAACTATGCCTCTAGTCGCTATCTCTTCGGACAGAAGAGTTTCCGAGCTCCAGGATCTAGGGGCTCATTCTTGACATTCTACTCAGTAGTTTTGAGACCACTACAGCACTTCACTTCCGGGCTTCCCTTTAATCAGGATCGTACAGTGCCATCTTTTATGGATACAAATTCCTCTGATCTGCATGTTCTAGATGTTGCAAGAACACTTAGAGCCTATGTGAATGTAACAAGACAGCTTCAGGAAATCAGAACAACTCTTCATAATTCCATCAGGTCTGAGAAAGAGCTAGCTAACCTCAAACTCAAAAGATCTCTGCATGGCTCAAATGAATCAACAAAGCCTTTTATTAAGGCTAGCCTATTATCAGGGTTTTTGACCTTGTCCCTCTGGGTGGCATCACAGTGCACTCTTCTCAGCTGTCCCCTGTGCCACCTTCGCTATCCAGGCAAAGATTCACCAGGCTGCCAACTGGTCTTCTGTCCATACGTTCATTGCCCATTTCAGAGTCAATCCAGCAGCCTCCGCTTCAGTTTAATTTAGAAAGAAAGTTATTTCTGAATCTGTTAAAGCCTTGAAATTATTTTTGGTCAGCAAGTCTTGTCCCACCCTTACTTTTTTTTTTTCTGCTAGTTAAATCCCATATGTATGCTGCCATGGAGGCATATGGAAAACGGAAAATTGTACACTCACCTAACGGTAATTTTCCTTTCCATGTGCATCCATGGCAGCATAGGGATTTCCCTCCCTTTCTTTTATAGCTAAGGTCCTGTTAATTGGTAGGGGTGGGGCTTAACCCCATATGTATGCTGCCATGGATGCACATGGAAAGGAAAATTACCGTTAGGTGAGTATACAATTTTCCGTTTCATAGCAAGGTGTAAAAATCTCACCTAGGAGAAAGTGAATTGCATATGGGCCATGAAGTAAAAGCTCAGGAATGGGAAGTGGTGAAAATCTCATTTCCTTTGGTGTATGAAGGATTCTTGCAGTGCATGGAAAATGGATGCCAGATGTGATACAGATGCCATTCATTATTATGCTGACCAGTGAAGCCTGGTAAACACTTTCAATTATGTTTGGCCAATCACTGACCAAGTTTTCCACCTCCATGTAGTAGAAGGACCCATTCACTCCTGGGCGGTGCATCAAGTGAATGCACTGCTGCCACAGTCCGGTACAAACCTATGGGGTAAATCGCATTACCAGCGTTGCGGTCCCCTGGAAGTCCTCGCTCTGACGCTGGTCCAGAACTACGTTACAGCGCAGTGACCTGAGTCAGCCCGTTAGTTGTTAGTCTATGGCAGTGATGGCTAATTTTGGCACTCCGGCTGTGGTGGAACTACAAGTCCCATGAGGCATTGCAATACTCTGACAGCTCTAAGCATAACTCGGGGAGGCAGAGGCCTGATGGGATTTGTAGTTTTGTCACAGCTGGAGTGCCAAGGTTAGCCATAACTGGTCTATGGCGTCGTGAGTATTTTTAAAAACTTTCCAACGCGATGTAGTAGCGCAGAAGTGTGTTTTTATAATACGCTTCCGTGCACTTCCTGCTTGGCCAGATGAGGAATACTGCGCAGTAATGTGGTATTCTCCTGAAGGCCTGATTTTTGGTGGCGGGGGCACCTTGCCTTTTTGCAGTGTGAAATCGGTCTAAGGGTCGACGGCTATGGAAAATGCATATGTGATTCTGCCTAGTATGTTCCTACCCCCATACTACATGGAGGTGGTAAAATTGGTCAGCGATTAGCCAATTATAATTTAAAGGTGTGTGTATGTACCTGGCTCAGATCTAAGCAAGATAATTTTGTATTAGCTCAGAACCATTAGCATTATATTAAATATGTTTACTGGTCTGTCAGAAGGGTGGGGGATGGATGAATTGGGTAGAAGAGGTTTCAGGGGTGTGCACTGGGTAGATCCAAGAAGTTTAAAGAACACCTGAACTGAAAATTAAAGGTCAAAATAAATATACACAAGTCATACTTGCCTTCCATGTAGTCTACTGCTCAGTGTCTTTCTCCTGTCCCGCGTCCTATTTGTTCACTGTGATCAAGGGAATTCTCCGTCCTCCATTTTGAAAATGGCCATTACCCATAACATCTTTCTGGTCAGCACACAGTTAAATTGCAACATCGCTCACTTGAGCCATAGGGAAACACAAACATTACCTGGTACATCAGGTTTCCTCTCAGCTATAACTGACAGCAACTGATATATTTCAGATCTGACAAAATATTGTCAGAACTGGAAGGGATTGTCAGAAGAAAATGGTGAGCTTCTGAGAGAAACTGATGGCAAGGTAACTATGCAATGTTCATTTGAAGTTACCTCGTGTTTATTTTAAATTTTTTTACTCAGTACAGGTTCTCTTTAATTACTGCACAAAAAGTGATATCTACTAGATAAGGCCCCTAATGATACAATTTGTTTACAAACAATTCCTCATATGAATGATTGGAAATGATTGTTTGGCACTACTAATGGACAAAAATCTCACAACCAATCTGATCAGATTAATGACTTTTTTTTTTTTTTTTTTTTTTTAAGGATTCTGTCAATCTGATAAAACTGGTCAGGTTTTTGTCTTAGTGGTCCCAAGGTAGCATTTCCAAATGTTCATGTGAAGATTGTTTGTGAACAATAGTTTGGCAAATTGTACCACTAGTGGCCACCTTTTTTTAAAGACTTCCTCATCTTCACTTAAAGGAATCTTCAGGCAAAAAAAATAAAAAATTCAGTGTTACTCACCTGGGGCTTTCTCCAGCCCCTTGCAGCCGACTGTCCCACACCGACTGCTCCACTCTCCGCCGCTGTCCTGGGCTCTCCGCACGGTGCAGAACTACTGTGCCTGCCCTGTGCACCGCGGACAATGTGGCCATGATTGACAGCGACGCTTCACGCAGGTGCAGGAAGGATGACATTGAGGTCGTCCTCTGCACTGTGCGGGGAGTCTGGGACGGCAGTGGAGAGAAGCGGATCAGTCGGCGTGGGACAGTCGGTTGCAAAGGGCTAGAGAGAGCCCCAGGTGAGCAACACTGTTTTTTTTTTTTTTTTGTTTTTTTTTTTTTTACCCTGATGATTCCTTTAAGTCAGATGGATGGGATCAAAACATTTTTTAATCCTTTGGGTGACAATGTTCCTATTTTGAGTTATTTATCTTTTCTGTGTTGCACCTCCTCCTCCAATGGTGTGTGTTTTATTTTTATTTATTTATTTTTTTTCTCCAGTGCGCAATTTGACGTGTATTTTGGTTTGGATGTGCTTGCATGCAAGATTTTCTGCATAATTTTGTTCTCCTTTTCCATCAGAAAGAAAGGCGTATGATTGGCCTGAAATGTAATCTACAGCAGGAATATAACCCCAAACACACAGCCAAAGTGAGTAAGAAGTATATTCAGCGTAATGAAGTCCTGGAAGTGATGGTATGGCCCCCACAGAGCCCTGATCTCCACATGGAGTGTGTCTTGGATTACATGAAGAGACAGGATGTGAGGAAGCCTATAGCCACACACACACCAACTTTTGATATAGATTTTTTTCATCTGTTCATTATTTTTTTTTAACCACCCTGGCGTTCTGATTAAATCGCCAGGGTGGCTGCGGGAGGGTTTTTTTTTAATAAAAAAAACTATTTCATGCAGCCAACTGAAAGTTGGCTGCATGAAAGCCCACTAGAGGGCGCTCCGGAGGCGTTCTTCCGATCGCCTCCGGCACCCAGAATAAACAAGGAAGGCCGCAATGAGCGGCCTTCCTTGTTTTGCTTACATCGTCGCCATAGCGACGAGCGGAGTGACGTCATGGACGTCAGCTGACGTCCTGACGTCTGCCGCCTCCGATCCAGCCCTTAGCGCTGGCCGGAACTTTTTGTTCCGGCTACGCTGGGCTCAGGCGGCTGGGGGGACCCTCTTTCGCCGCTGCTCGCGGCGGATCGGCGCAGAGCGGCGGCGATCGGGCAGCACACGCGGCTGGCAAAGTGCCGGCTGCGTGTGCTGCTCTTTATTTGATGCAAATCGGCCCAGCAGGGCCTGAGCGGCAGCCTCCGGCGGTGATGGACGAGCTGAGCTCGTCCATACCGCCCAGCTGGTTAATGAAAGTAATTTTGTATGTATTTATGTGAATGTCCAAAATATAGAATGATTAAGTTACAAATGCCAACATAATATTTTTTTGAGTGTTTCTATTATGCATGAGTACACAATGTGTATAGTATGTATAAACAATACATGTTTGTTTAATGTATGAATATAGATATACTATGTATACACTGTGTGTGTGTGTGTGTGTGTGTGTGTGTGTGTGTGTGTGTGTGTGTGTGTGTGTACACTGTGTACATAATACGTTTGTAAATTCTGTGTGTATCTGGTGTTTATATACTTTGTATACACACAAATGTTTGTACATGTACATGTATATATTATGAATACACAATGTTTGTATATAGTGTGTGTATACTATGCATACACAATACATATTTGTATATACTATGTATGCACAATACATGTTTATATAATGTATTAATATAGTTTATTTACACATTACATGTTGGTGTATATACAATACGTTTGTATATATTGTGAGTATGTATACAAAATAAATACTATGTATACTCAATACATGTTAGTGTATATACTACGTACACACAATACGTGTTTGGATATACTATGTAAACACAATACGTTTGTATATTTTGTGTGTGTATATACAATACATGTTAGTGTATATACTATGTATACAAAATACGTTTGTATATTTTGTGTGCATACACAATACATGTTTGTATTTAGTGTGTGTATACTCGATACATGTTGGTGTATATTATGTGTTTATATACTATGTATACACACAATACATGTTTGTACATGTGTGTGTATATACTATGAATACGCAATATTTGTATATATTGTGTGTGTATATTCTATGCATACACAATGCATTTTTTATATATACTATATCTGTATGGAGTATGTATATACAATACATGTTTGTGTAATTATATAATGTATGAATATAGAGTATATACTATGTATACAGTCCTAGCCAAAAGTTTTGAGACTGTCAAAAATGTGACTTTTCACAAAGTTTGCTGCTAAACTGCTCTTAGCTCTTTGTTTCAGTTGTTTGTGATGTACTGAAAAATATTAGAATCACTTCATACGTTTCAAAGGCTTTTATTGAAAATGACATGAGATTTATGCAGAGAGTCAGTATTTGCAGTGTTGGCCCTTCTATTTCAGGACCTCTGCAATTTGTCTAGGCATGCTCTCGATCAACTTCTGGGTCAAATCTAGACTGATAGCAACTAGTGATGGGCGAACATCCCGATGTTCGGGGTAGTTCGGCCGAACATGCCCCCGATGTTCGGGCCAAACCCCGAACCCAACCCGAACATGTCCCTTTGGGGCCCCTATAGGGTCCCAGAATAAAGGGAGAGCATGCCCCGAGCGCGGGGGGGTCGGAAATGCCCCCCACCCCTCCCCGCTAAGCTCTTCCTTTTGCCGGTACCCTATAACGTTAAATTTAAGCCCCCCAAAAGTACCTGAGGAGGAGGGCAGGAAGCGGGCAGCCGGAGATGCTAGGCGCTAGTACCATCTGGTACTTCCGCCCTCTCTTGAAGCACTTCCTGTTTACATTTGAAGTCGCGTCAAGAGAGCACAGAAGTACCGCGATGACATGAACGAGGGTACGCGTCATCTACATGACACGTACCCTCGTACGCATCATCGCAGTACTTCTGCACTCTCTTGACGCAACTTCACATGTAAACAGGAAGTGCGTCAAGAGAGGGCGGAAGTACCAGATGGTACTAGCGCCTAGCATCTCTGGCTGCCCGCTTCCTGCCCTCCTCCTCAGGTAGTTTTGGGGGCTTAAATTTAACGTCATAGAGTACCGGCAAAAGGGAGAGCTTAGCGGGGAGGGGTGGGGGGCATTTCTGACCCCCCCCCATCGCGCTCGGGGCATGCTCTCCCTTTATGCTGGGACCCTATAGGGGGCTATGTTCGGCCGGACACGGCTGTGTTCGGCTGAACTAAGAAGGCACGTTCGGGCAGCGTGGCTGAGCACCCTCCCAAACACCATGAGGTGTTCGGGGGGTGCTGAACCGAACCAGAACAGTGGCGAACCCGAACAGTGGCGAACACTGTTCGCCCATCACTAATAGCAACCCATTCTTTCATAATCGCTTCTTTGAGTTTCTTGGTATTAGTTGGTTTTTGTTAGTCCACCCGCCTCTTGAGGAATGACCACACATTCTCAATGGGATTATGATCTGGGGAGTTTCCAGGCCATGGACCCAAAATGTCAATGTTTTGGTCTCTAAGCCACTTAGTTATCACTTGTCTTATGACACTGTGCTCCATCGTGCTGGAAAATACATTGTTCATCACCAAACTTTTGTTGGATTGTTGGAAGAAGTTGCTGTTGGAGGGTGTTTTTGTACCATTCTTCGTGGCTGTGTTTTTTGGCAAAATTGTGAGTGAACCCACTCCCTTGAATGAGAAGCAACCCCACAAATGAATGGTCTCAGGATGCTTTACTGTTGGCTTGTCACAGGACTGATGGTAGTGCTTACCATTTTCTTCTCCTGACAAGCCTTTTTCCAGATGCCCCAAACAATTGGAAAGGGGCTTCATTGGAGAATATGACTTTGCACCAGTCATCAGCAGTCCAGTTGCCATACTTTCTGCAGAAGATCAATCTGTCACTGATGTTTTTTTGGGTGGAGAGAAGTGGCTCATTTGCTGCCCTTCCTAACTGTGTGTGTGTGTGTGTGTGTGTGTGTGTGTGTGTGTGTGTGTGTGTGTGTGTGTGTGTGTGTGTGTGTGTGTGTGTGTGTGTACACACACACATAAATAGATATATAGAGATATATTATACATTTGTATGATCCTATTATGTGTGAATATAGAGTATATACTATGTGTACACAATACATGTTTGTATATATATATTTTTACACACACTTTCTATATTCCGTGTGTAAACATTCCTGGTCAAAAGTTTTGAGACTGTGTAAAATATATGGGTTTTCACAATGTTTGCTGCTAAACTGCTTTTAGATCATTGTTTCGGTTGTGCATGTGATGTACTTAAATATAATTATCAGCACTTCATGAGTTTTTTTAAAAGGCTTTTATTGACCATTACATGAGATGTATGCAAAGAATCAGTATTTGCAGTGTTGGCCCTTTTTTTTCTGGACCTCTGCAATTTGTCTGGGCATGCTGTCAATCAATTTCTGGGCCAAATCCTGACTGATAGCAACCCATTCTTTAATAATCACTTCTTTGAGTTTCTCAATTAGTTGGCTTTTGTTTGTCCACCCGCCTCTTGAGGAATGACCACAAGTTCTCAATGGGATTATGATCTGGAGAGTTTACAGGCCATGGACCCAAAATTTCAATATTTTGGTCTCTGGGCCACTTAGTTATCACTTGCCTTATGACACTGTGCCCCATCGTGCTGGAAAATGCATTGTTGTTCACCCAACTGTGGTTGGTTTGTTGGAAGAAGTTGCTGTTGGAGGGTGTTTCGGTACCATTCTTTTTGTGGCTGTTTTTTTTTTTTTTTTTTTGCAAAATAGTGAGTGAACTCGATCCCTTGGATGAGAAGCAACCCCTCACATGAATGGTCTCAGGATGCTTTACTGTTGGCGTGACACAGGGCTGATGGTAGTGCTCACCTTTTTCTTCTCCTGACAAGTATTTTTCCAGATGCTCTAAATAATTGGAAAGGGGCTTTATTGGAGACTATGACTTTGCACCAGTCATCAGCAGTCCAGTCACCATACTTTCTGCAGAAGATCAATTTGTCCCTGATGGTTCTTTTTTGGGAGAGAAGTGGTTTCTTTGCTGTACTTGACACCAGGCTTTCTTCCAAAATTCTTCACCTCACTGTTCGTGCAGATGTGCTTCCACCTGCCTGCTGCCATTTCTGAGCAACCTCTGGACTGGTTGCACTCCGATCCCGCAGCTGAATCCTCTTTCAGAGACAATCCTGGCACTTGCTGGACTTTCTTGGATGTCCTGAAGCCTTCTTACCAAGAACTGAACTGCTTTTCTTGAAGTTCTTGATGATCCTATAAATTGTTGATCTTTAGTAACCACAATATCCTTGCCTGTGAAGCCATTTTTATACTATGCAATGATGGCTGCATGCGTTCCTTTGCTGGTCACCATGATTAACAAGAGAAGGTCAATGATTTCAAGCATCACCATCCTTTTAACATGTCAAGCCTAATGACAGCCTAATGATCTCCAGCCTTGTGCTCATCAACATGACTATTACTGAAATGTTCTCAGCAGGTCCTTTAATGACAGCAATGAAATGCAGTGGTATCTAATTTTTTTTTTTTTGGGGGGGGGGGGGGGAGGATTTTTTTTATTGCAAAGGACTATGCAATTCATCTGAACACTCTTCATAACAGTGTGTAGTATGAACAGAACAGAACAGAACAGAACAGAACAGAACAGAACAGAACAGAACAGAACAGAACAGAACAGAACAGAACAGAACAGAACAGAACAGAACAGAACAGAACAGAACAGAACAGAACAGAACAGAACAGAACAGAACAGAACAGAACAGAACAGAACAGAACAGAACAGAACAGAACAGAACAGAACAGAACAGAACAGAACAGAACAGAACAGAACAGAACAGAACAGAACAGAACAGAACAGAACAGAACAGAACAGAACAGAACAGAACAGAACAGAACAGAACAGAACAGAACAGAACAGAACAGAACAGAACAGAACAGAACAGAACAGAACAGAACAGAACAGAACAGAACAGAACAGAACAGAACAGAACAGAACAGAACAGAACAGAACAGAACAGAACAGAACAGAACAGAACAGAACAGAACAGAACAGAACAGAACAGAACAGAACAGAACAGAACAGAACAGAACAGAACAGAACAGAACAGAACAGAACAGAACAGAACAGAACAGAACAGAACAGAACAGAACAGAACAGAACAGAACAGAACAGAACAGAACAGAACAGAACAGAACAGAACAGAACAGAACAGAACAGAACAGAACAGAACAGAACAGAACAGAACAGAACAGAACAGAACAGAACAGAACAGAACAGAACAGAACAGAACAGAACAGAACAGAACAGAACAGAACAGAACAGAACAGAACAGAACAGAACAGAACAGAACAGAACAGAACAGAACAGAACAGAACAGAACAGAACCTCTGGATGGGTGTAGAGTTAAGACAGGAAGCAGTAATGGCCTGGAGGTGCCTCGCCGGCCCCGACTCGCGGTCCGCGGCGTCGGCACCCCAGGCCTGCGGCCTGGAGGTGCCTCGCCGGCCCCGACTCGCGGTCCGCGGCGTCGGCACCCCAGGCCTGCGGCCTGGAGGTGCCTCGCCGGCCCCGACTCGCGGTCCGCGGCGTCGGCACCCCAGGCCTGCGGCCTGGAGGTGCCTCGCCGGCCCCGACTCGCGGTCCGCGGCGTCGGCACCCCAGGCCTGCGGCCTGGAGGTGCCTCGCCGGCCCCGACTCGCGGTCCGCGGCGTCGGCACCCCAGGCCTGCGGCCTGGAGGTGCCTCGCCGGCCCCGACTCGCGGTCCGCGGCGTCGGCACCCCAGGCCTGCGGCCTGGAGGTGCCTCGCCGGCCCCGACTCGCGGTCCGCGGCGTCGGCACCCCAGGCCTGCGGCCTGGAGGTGCCTCGCCGGCCCCGACTCGCGGTCCGCGGCGTCGGCACCCCAGGCCTGCGGCCTGGAGGTGCCTCGCCGGCCCCGACTCGCGGTCCGCGGCGTCGGCACCCCAGGCCTGCGGCCTGGAGGTGCCTCGCCGGCCCCGACTCGCGGTCCGCGGCGTCGGCACCCCAGGCCTGCGGCCTGGAGGTGCCTCGCCGGCCCCGACTCGCGGTCCGCGGCGTCGGCACCCCAGGCCTGCGGCCTGGAGGTGCCTCGCCGGCCCCGACTCGCGGTCCGCGGCGTCGGCACCCCAGGCCTGCGGCCTGGAGGTGCCTCGCCGGCCCCGACTCGCGGTCCGCGGCGTCGGCACCCCAGGCCTGCGGCCTGGAGGTGCCTCGCCGGCCCCGACTCGCGGTCCGCGGCGTCGGCACCCCAGGCCTGCGGCCTGGAGGTGCCTCGCCGGCCCCGACTCGCGGTCCGCGGCGTCGGCACCCCAGGCCTGCGGCCTGGAGGTGCCTCGCCGGCCCCGACTCGCGGTCCGCGGCGTCGGCACCCCAGGCCTGCGGCCTGGAGGTGCCTCGCCGGCCCCGACTCGCGGTCCGCGGCGTCGGCACCCCAGGCCTGCGGCCTGGAGGTGCCTCGCCGGCCCCGACTCGCGGTCCGCGGCGTCGGCACCCCAGGCCTGCGGCCTGGAGGTGCCTCGCCGGCCCCGACTCGCGGTCCGCGGCGTCGGCACCCCAGGCCTGCGGCCTGGAGGTGCCTCGCCGGCCCCGACTCGCGGTCCGCGGCGTCGGCACCCCAGGCCTGCGGCCTGGAGGTGCCTCGCCGGCCCCGACTCGCGGTCCGCGGCGTCGGCACCCCAGGCCTGCGGCCTGGAGGTGCCTCGCCGGCCCCGACTCGCGGTCCGCGGCGTCGGCACCCCAGGCCTGCGCATTTTCAGCATTCTAAAATGATGTGGAGAACAGCAGTGCCTTTTTTGAACTCTTGGAGTGCTGTTGAGTAGACTGGTAGTGCATAAATAGGCTATTTTGTGCTGTGTCTGTTCAATTGAAAACTTTGCTTCCCAGTCTCTCTTGCAGCTGCAGTAATGTCAATCTGCTGCTCCTCCCTCTTGCCATGGGATATCGGCCTCCATTGCTTGTCACTTGTGGTTCTCACCTCTCAATCTCTCAGTTATACAAATCTCCTCCAGCCATGCTCCAGTGGGCCAGAGTCCGTCACATTGTTGTGATAGTACGGCATGGTCATATTAGTAAACAGGAATTACAGCCTGACTCACTGAACCACATGGCCGCAGCAGCCAGCTCTGTAAGGGCGAGTTCACATTGGGAGCACAAATTGTGAATTGATTTTGCGGCACAATTTAATGTTTTTACTGTGTTGTGAGTCCTGCTCAATAGAATGAGAATCACAGCTCCCCCTATGCTAATGCCTATGAGATGTGGGAAAAAACGATATGGATCACAGCCTTACGCCAATTTTTTTTGGGGGGGGAGGGAGTAATAACTATAGAAATAAATAAAAAAACAATCACAACAGCTATCACAGACCACTAAAAGAAAGGCCTATTTGTGTGAAGAAATGGAGGTAAGATTCATTTGTTAAGTTCTATGGCCCTGCCGTGAGCTGTTAAAGCTGCAGAGTGCAGAAGTGTGAAAAATTGCCTGGTTGCGAGGGGGGTGTAAGCCTGTAGTTCTCAACTGGCTAAAATGTTTGCTTTTGATTCCCCCCCCCCCCCTCCAGTGGACTGTATCTGGGGTTTTGGACAGCTGTTCTCGGGATTTGGGATCAGCGCTGCCGCTGATGTCCTTGCAGTTGCATGTGGCTCAATAATCAGATGGAAACGCATGAAGTGTGAAAGGGGCCGCATACTTCCTGTTGGCGTTTGGATGTGTTTGGAACTGAATAACCGCCTCTGTACGGTGCAGCTACTGGCATTATTCTGACATCCATAGCAGCCAATCAGGAACCAGATCTGCCTGGCCAGGTTAGACTTCTGCAATGTGTGATGTGGAGGAGAATATATTCCTGCGATGGTGCTGTGCTCATACAGAGATCATTCAGCTGTAACTAGCAACATAATGGCGGCTCAGGAAAGCCTCTGTTCTGTGTGCTTAGGTGGGAGCCGTGAGCGTCTCTAGTGCAGAATCATCACAATGGTGGCAGACCGTGCTGAGCGAGAGGAAGATGGCAGCCCGGAGATTGTATCGAGTGGTAACATCTTGGGATCTTTTACGGAGAGCAAACAGACACAAGACCTGATTGTCAACCTGCAGATGTCCTGTATGGAGCCGGTGAGCAGAGAGGTGTGTGCGCAGAGCTTTAAAGGTAAGCGAACCAGACTGCAAATTACTAGATCCATATGTGTGTGACTGCGGGACATAGTGAGTCCTGCTGATCCAGAATCTGTTTGGGGGTAGAGGTGGAGGGGGGATTGCTGGGGTAATAGATTGAACTCTGTGCTTGGGGATTAGGCAGGGGTAGGAGACGAGAAGCCTGTATGTCCCTTGTCTGAGTCTCACCATCCTCTCTTCTTTTATTGTAGTTATTATGGACAATTATCAGGAGCAGCCTCACCTTCTGGATCCACATCTAGGTAAGCTATTTTCATAACCATAGACAATAGAGTAGGGGCCAGCAAGGCACCTCCAGGCCGCAGAGAAATGTTGCTAATGTTAATAAGTGTGAAGCCAGTTGACACTTCACTTTGTAAACAGATCACTTTGTGAACCTGTCAGGGCTGCTGTATCACGATCATGGCTTCAAAGTGAAAGGTTCAGATCAGGGTCATGGCTACAGAGTCATTGCTTCAGATCAGGTTCATGGTGTCAGAACAGGGTCAGGAGGACTCCAGTCAGTGGCTCAGATCAGTCATGTCGTTGAGTCATGGGTTCAGATCAGGGGTGTGGCTCCAGAGTCATGGGTTCAGATCAGGATCATGGCTACTGAGTCATGGATTCAGATCAAGGTCATGGCGTCAGATCACGGTCATGGCTACCGAGTCATGGGTTCAGATCAAGGTCATGGCGTCTGTCATAGGTTCAGATCACGGTCATGGCTACAGAGTCATGGGTTCAGGTCAAGGTCATGGCGTCGTTCATGGGTTCAGATCAGGGTCATGGCTTCAGATCAGGGCTGTGGCATCAGTCATGGGTTTAGATCAGGATAATGGTGTTTACATTTCGAACCAATTTCAGACTCTGATGCCTATTATAATTTGTATGTAATCAAAAGTAAACCCATTCAGTTATAAAGTTTTTATTATTACTATTTAGTATTTATATAGCTCCGACATCTTACGCAGAGCTGTACACAGTATATTGTCTTGTCCCTTAAAGAGGAATGTTAACCAAGGAATAAACTCCATTCCAGTCAGTAGCTGATACCCCCTTTCCCATGAGAACTCTCTACCTTTTCTCTAATAGATCTTTGGGTAATGTCGATCACGGAGGCGCCCTTTGTTGTTATACTGTTGTGCTTAGTTTTTGAACAATTTATATGGTAAGAATATAACGTCTTACCTGCAATGAATGACTCTCAAAATGATAAATAGATAGGACATTTATTGTGCACCTTAGACAACGCGTTTCGCGACTACACGTCGCTTCCTCAGGTCAAGTAATTGTGCTTTGAAAGAAAAAATTCCAGATGGCACTCAGAATCACAAACAAATTACATACATACAACAATATATAAAAAAAAAATATATAAAAATATATGTAAAAACCATGAACATATAAAATCCTAACATATTAAATTACATGTGAAAATAACACATTTAGAGATTCACCCACATGAGGAATTCACCATTAATAAAAATAATTGACAATTAATATACAATAAACCTTAAGAGATTACCCCCACATACCACTCTTCAATTCCCCCAATAATGGTGAGCCCCAGAAGATCTTGGCCACCATCATGGCCACCGGAGCTCCCTCCCCGGATCTCCATCATGGCCACCGGAGCTCCCTCCCCATGCTTTTGCCAACCAGCCACACACAGCATGGCGGCGACTCTTTTCCTCCCTCCCTAGCCACATCCAATATGGCGGACAGCGCCCCCTCCCCACATACGGACCAGCCAGCCACACACAATATGGCGGCGGCTCCGTCTTGTCCCGCAGGATGTGACGTAGGCTAATCCTACGTCACGTAGACCCGGAAATAGGCAAACACTATGCCACTATAATTAAACACCGGCAGCTCGTGCGCCCGTTATGGCGCCCAGGATTTCTGGATAGCAATTATAGGTAAGCCGCTTTCACTGCCCCCGCCTCCTCACATATAAGCATGCTCTTCTCCCCTTCCGGGCACTATTCAACTAACGTGGCGCAGCCATAAGTGAGTACTTTCTTCAATCACATGATTGGTACTCCTGAAACTTATACCATTACACCGTTGTCCCCTCTATATGCCTGAAATTCTCTGCCTTTCTAATGGCTCACATAATTAGAATTTAACTTGACATATTTGCAGAGATACACATATGTATATGCACACACTTTCTCCATATATACTGCTCATTATGTAACATGCCCCGTGTTCTTAAGGTATTCCACCACTCTTTTTTGTCTCTACATGCAATACTATTACGTTGTCTCTACACTTAGGTATAGGCTCCAATTTATCATAATACATAGCCCATTAAAGGGTTTTTTTAATTTATTTTTTTTACTTGTCTATTCATTACCACTTTTTATTGTACCTTCCCAATTAGGCGGCCATTCTTGGCTTATGTACAATAATCACTATTTACTAGTGTTGGGCGAACAGTGTTCGCCACTGTTCGGGTTCTGCAGAACATCACCCTGTTCGGGTGATGTTCGAGTTCGGCCGAACACCTGACGGTGCTCGGCCAAACCGTTCGGCCATATGGCCGAACTAAGAGCGCATGGCCGAACGTTCCCCGAACGTTCGGCTAGCGCTGTGATTGGCCGAACGGGTCACGTGGTTCGGACCCGAACGCGCTCTGATTGGCCGAACTGTCACGTGGTTCGGGTAAATAAATACCCGAACCACGTCATATCTCCGCCATTTGTCTGTGGGTTTAGCTTTGGGTAGGCAGGCAGGGTAGTTCGCGCTCCAGCCACGCTAGCCAGGGTCCCCCCCAGTCATTGTGTGTCGCTGCTGGGAATAGTAGTACACCGCTCGCTCAGCATTCTGTTTACTGCCACTCTGTGTACCTCGCTCAGCCACACTATATAGCATTCTGTTTACTGCCACTCTGTGTCTGCTGGGAATAGTAGTACACCGCTTGCACAGCCACACTATATAGCATTCTGTTTACTGCCACTCTGTGTACCTCGCTCAGCCACACTATATAGCATTCTGTTTACTGCCACTCTGTGTCTGCTGGGAATAGTGGTACACCGCTCGCTCAGCCACACTATATAGCATTCTGTTCACTGTTCTGTGTCTGCTTGGAATAGTGGTACACCGCTCGTTCAGCCACACTATATAGCATTCTGTGTACTGTTCTGTGTCTGCTGGGAACAGTAGTACACCGCTCGTTCAGCCACACTATATAGCATTCTGTGTACTGTTCTGTGTCTGCTGGGAACAGTAGTACACCGCTCGCTCAGCCACACTATATAGCATTCTGTTCACTGTTCTGTGTCTGCTGGGAATAGTGGTACACCGCTCGCTCAGCCACACTATATAGCATTCTGTTCACTGTTCTGTGTCTGCTGGGAATAGTGGTACACCGCTCGCTCAGCCACACTATATAGCATTCTGTTTACTGTTCTGTGTCTGCTGGGAATAGTGGTACACCGCTCGCTCATCCACACTATATAGCATTCTGTTCACTGTTCTGTGTCTGCTGGGAATAGTGGTACACCGCTCGCTCAGCCACACTATATAGCATTCTGTTCACTGTTCTGTGTCTGCTGGGAATAGTGGTACACCGCTCGCTCAGCCACACTATATAGCATTCTGTTTACTGCCACTCTGTGTACCTCGCTCAGCCACACTATATAGCATTCTGTTTACTGCCACTCTGTGTCTGCTGGGAATAGTGGTACACCGCTCGCTCAGCCACACTATATAGCATTCTGTTCACTGTTCTGTGTCTGCTTGGAATAGTGGTACACCGCTCGCTCAGCCACACTATATAGCATTCTGTTTACTGTTCTGTGTCTGCTGGGAATAGTGGTACACCGCTCGCTCAGCCACACTATATAGCATTCTGTTCACTGTTCTGTGTCTGCTGGGAATAGTGGTACACCGCTCGCTCAGCCACACTATATAGCATTCTGTTTACTGTTCTGTGTCTGCTGGGAACAGTAGTACACCGCTCGCTCAGCCAGAGTATATAGCATTGTGTTTACTGCCACTCTGTGTACACCGCTCAGCCAGACTATATACCATTGTTTACTGACACTCTGTGTACACCACTCAGCCACACTATATACCATTGTTTACTGACACTCTGTGTACACCGCTCAGCCAGACTATATACCATTGTTTACTGCCACTCTGATTCTGCTGGGAACAGTAGTACACCGCTCGCTCAGCCAGACTATATACCATTGTTTACTGACACTCTATGTACACCGCTCAGCCAGACTATATACCATTGTTTACTGCCACTCTGATTCTGCTGGGAACAGTAGTACACCGCTCGCTCAGCCAGACTATATACCATTGTTTACTGACACTCTATGTACACCGCTCAGCCAGACTATATACCATTGTTTACTGCCACTCTGATTCTGCTGGGAACAGTAGTACACCGCTCGCTCAGCCAGACTATATAGCATTGTGTTTACTGCCACTCTGTGTACACCGCTCAGCCACACTATATAGCATTGCGTACTCTGCCAGTCAGTGTGTATATTGCTGGGATCAGTAATACTCCACTCACCGTCAACCACTATATGAGCTCAACATGAGTTCCCCAGAGACCTCCGCTGTGAGCAGCACTCCCAACAACAGCAACAGCCAACGCCCCACGCAAGCTATAACATCCACCCCAGCAGCCAGTGGTCAGCAGCAGCCCTCCCCGGAGGAGAACGTTGTGTCCATCAGTCCGTCGCCAGAGCGATTAATGAGGGCTGCCATTGAGGAGATGATGGGGCCTGATGTGGAGGAGGAGGTCTGGCTCAGGCCAGCATCCCAAGTTAATGTTGAGGACGATGAGGGGTCTGTGTCTGGGGATGTTGGGGTGGCAGAGGTGGTGGGTGGGTCAGACTCAGGAGAAGAGTTGTATGATGAGGATGATGATCGGGACCATCTGTATGTGCCTCAGAGTCCGACCCCGGAAAACATGTTGTATCGTGTGTTTAGGTACTAAAATCTGCGTTCCCTCCCAGTAGTGTTGGGCGAACAGTGTTTGCCACTGTTCGGGTTCTGCAGAACATCACCCTGTTCGGGGTGACTATATAGCAGACTATATAGCATTGTGTTTAATGCCACTCTGTGTACACGGCTCAGCCACACTATATAGCATTGTGTTTACTTCCACTCTGTGTCTGCTGGGAACAGTAGTACACCGCTCACCCGCCACTGTATAGCATTGTGCTCTGTGTCACTGCTGACAATAGTGGTACACCGCTCACCCACCACTGTATAGCATTTCTGTACTGCCACTGTACTGCTGCCAGTCAGCGTGTACTTTAAGGATAAGTGAAATGAGGAAGAAATCCGGTGAAAGAGGGAGGGGCAAGGGAAGAGGTGTTTCCCCTGACGGTTCACGTACAGGCCACAGGGGAGCACCCAAGAAAACCCACTCAATACTGCCCATGTTGTCCAGGACAACAACCCTCACAGATCCAAAAGAACAGGACCAGATAATTACTTGGATGACCTCTCAAGCGTCCAGCAGTGGGTTAAGCAGCACCAGCACATCACGCACGAGGTCCGAGTCCTCAGCCAGTTAAAGTCTGGGCTTTCTTTGAAGACTGCACTGAGGATGTTACCATGGCGATTTGCAAGGTGTGCAAGACCCGCCTGAGCAGGGGGAAAAGTATTAACAACCTCTCCACCACCAGCATGAGCCGCCACATTCTATCCAAACATCCCACTCTGTGGGCAAACGCGGCAGGACAGGGTACCACCAGCAACACTGCCTCCCTTGGGTTCACCAGACTCACCACCAGACCCGCCTCAGCAGCAGCAGTAGCCCAGCCATTGCGTGGTTCACAACATTCACAAACATCAGACGATGCTGACACTGTCACTTTCCGGACTAGTGCTCTTGAGGTCTCCCAGTGTTCATCAAACACAACAACCAACAGCCCTTCGGTGTGCAGCGCTACGGTTGAGTTGTCTGTTTCTGAGATGTTTGAGCACAAGAGGAAATTGCCAGCAAATGACCCCCGGGCCGTGGCAGTAACAGCCAGCCAGCATAGCCAAGCTTCTGGCCTGCGAAATGCTGCCATATCGAGTGGTGGAGACAAACAGCTTCAAGGGCATGATGTCAGTGGCCATCCCACGTTACGTGGTTCCCAGCCGCTACCACTTTGCGCGCTCTGCAGTGCCTGAGTTGCATGAGCACGTGGTCAGCTAAATAACCCGAAGCTTGAAGAATGCCGTTGCCTGCAAGGTTCACCTCACCACTGACACCTGGACGAGTGCGTTCGGCCAGGGTCGATACATCTCCCTTACCGCGCACTGGGTGAACCTTGTGGAGCCTGGCAGCGATTCCTCACCTGCTACGGCGCGGGTGTTGCCCACGCCGCAAACAGCTGGATAACAACAGCAGCACCTACCTCTCTGACTCCTTCTCCTCCAACGCATCTCAAAGCTGTACCTCATCCGGAAATGCTAACCCAGCACCAGCAGCAGTAGGATCGTGGAAGCAGTGCAGCACAGCTGTTGGCATGCGTCAGCAAGCGTTGCTGAAGCTGATCTGCCTTGGGGATAAGCAGCACACAGGGGAGGAAATTTGGAGGGGAATAAAGGAACAGACGGATTTGTGGCTGGCACCGCTGGACCTGAAACCGGGCATGAAGCTAGACACCTGGCACGAACTGGCAATGTACGCAATAGAGGTGCTGGCTTGCCCGGCAGCCAGCGTTATGTCGGAACGCTGTTTCAGTGCTGCCGGAGGCATCATCACAGATCGGCGTATCCGCCTCTCCACAGAAAATGCAGACCGTCTGACTCAAATTAAAATGAATCAATCCTGGATTGGAAACGACTACGCAACACTCCTGGACCCCAACCAAGTAACATGACCGATGAACATCTGGGATGGTTTAGCGTTTCCGGTCCCTGTTTATTGAACCTCTCATCTGTATTACATTTATGACTGCATGGCGGCAAAAAGCATTGCTGCTATATCCGCACGCTTTTTGTCCTCATGCAAGGCCTGGGTTGTTGTGTCTCACAAAGCGTGGCCTTCTCCTCCTGCGCCTCCTCCTGTTCCATCACGTGTGCTGCTGCTGCTGCTGGGTTACCGTTGCCGCGTGGTCCCTGTTTATTGAACCTCTTATCTTTATTACATTTATGACTACATGGCGGTACAAAGCATGCTATCCGCACGCTTTTTGTCCTCATGCAAGGCCTGGGTTGTTGTGTCTCACAAAGCGTGGCCTTCTCCTCCTGCGCCTCCTCCTGTTCCATCACGTGTGCTGCTGCTGCTGCTGCTGCTGGGTTAGCGTTGCCGCGTGGTCCCTGTTTATTGAACCTCTTATCTTTATTACATTTATGACTACATGGCGGTACAAAGCATGCTATCCGCACGCTTTTTGTCCTCATGCAAGGCCTGGGTTGTTGTGTCTCACAAAGCGTGGCCTTCTCCTCCTGCGCCTCCTCCTGTTCCATCACGTGTGCTGCTGCTGGGTTAGCGTTGCCGCGTGGTCCCTGTTTATTGAACCACTTATCTTTATTACATTTATGACTGCATGGTGGTACAAAGCATGCTATCCGCACGCTTCTTGTCCTCATGCAAGGCCTGGGTTGTTGTGTCTCAAAGCGTGGCCTTCTCCTCCTGCGCCACCCTCCTCCTGTTCCATCACGTGTGCTGCTGCTGGGTTAGCATTACCGGTCCCTTTTCCTGGAACCTCTTATATGTATTACATTTATGACTGCATGCCGACAAAAAGCATGTTACCTGTGCAAAGAAAACAGACATTTCCCGCATTTAAAAGACAGTTTTCCCTTTGAAACTTTAAAATCGATTTTCTCAAAAACTATAAGCTCTTTTTGCTAAATTTTTTTTTCCTCTTGTACCCACTCCCAAGGTGCACATACCCTGTAAATTTGGGGTATGTAGCATATAAGGAGGCTTTACAAAGCACAAAAGTTCGGGTCCCCATTGACTTCCATTATGTTCGGAGTTCGGGTCGAACACCCGAACATCGCGGCCATGTTCGGCCTGTTCGGCCCGAACCCGAACATCTAGATGTTCGCCCAACACTACTATTTACTAGCAATCTAATTTTACAAGTCCAAATTTAATGGTCTATTACTTTTACCAATGGGGAATCCTTCTTTTAGATGAATCTCTTAAGGTTTATTGTATATTAATTGTCAATTATTTTTTATTAATGGTGAATTCCTCATGTGGGTGAATCTCTAAATGTGTTATTTTCACATGTAATTTAATGTTAGGATTTTATGTTCATGGTTTTTATATATTTTTTTATATATTGTTGTATGTAATTTGTTTGTGATTCTGAGTGCCATCTGGAATTTTTTCTTTCAAAGCACAATTACTTGACCTGAGGAAGCGACGTGTAGTCGCGAAACGCGTTGTCTAAGGTGCACAATCAATTTCCTATCTATTTATCGTTTTGAGTCATTCATTGCAGGTAAGACGTTATATTCTTACCATATAAATTGTTCAAAAACTAAGCACAACAGTATAACAACAAAGGGCGCCTCCGTGATCGACATTACCCAAAGTGTTATACCCTACTTGCTAGGGGAGCTGTTCCTATCTCCGTGTAGGACACTCTTTTTTTTCTTAAGGGGCTGTGACCAAAAAGGCCGAGTGGAGACGGTACTTCTCCATATGTGTTGAAAGTGGTTGCCATCAAAAGTAACCCACTTTTGTGAGTATAATAATCCTTATTTTTTGTCCATTTATCGAGCCGTTATTACACGATAGTGGGCTCCCGGTGCCCCTGTGTTTTTTGTTTTTTGTCTTTTATTTTATCCAGTCTCTAATAGATAATCAGGGGAGTCTGTCTGGCTGATATTGTGGTGAAACGCCTCCCACAGTGTAATGTCATGACCGTGGTCCTGACCGTTTGCTCTCTGAGAACCTCATTGCATTGTGGGAAAGAACTGCTTTCTCCAGCTGTCAAGCAAGCAGTATTTCACTCTGTGCATAGAAATCTCAGTAATGAACATTCCGCACAGATCACCTGGCAGAACTAAACACGTCACCACCAGTGATACATCTCAGAATGTTAATCAGGGAGAGGAAAGATTTTACAATGAGCAAACACTGACTAAATAATCTGTAAATACTATTGTAAACCAATGTTTCTCAAACCTGTCCTCGTGACTCCCCAGCGGTGCATGGTTTGCAGGCAACCTCACTTATGCACAGGTGGGGTAGTTAGTGTCTCAGCTAGGTGGATTCCATGTAGCTGTGACACTAATTACACCACCTTTGCGTAAGTGAGGTTGCCTGCAAACCATGCACTTTTGGGGAGTCACAAGGACAGGTTTGAGAAACTCACAATAAGCAATTTTATTGTAATTTTCACTACAATTCCTATTTAATTGTCCCTCAGAGGGGCTCACAATTGAATGCCTACCATAGCCCCATGTCTATATTGTGTAGTGTATGTATCATAGTCTGTATGTTTTTGGCATGTAGGAGGAAACTGGAGTGCCCGGAGGAAACCCATATAGACACGGGGAGAACATACAAACTCTGTCCTTTGTTATAAGGTTACTGAATAGCCAATAAGATGCAAATATTTCATAGATGTAGAATTATGCAACATTCTGGTTAGTTCATTTAAATGGCATACATTTGCATAATTCTGCATAATCGCAGTTTTATTTGCATCTCATTAACCACTGACTCTATAGCCTTTCATTTGTGAGGCTTGTATATTATCTGGAGTATTCACACTGGCAGGGATGACACACCTTGTATGGTAGGAAATGTATATTTTCCATTTATTTCCTGTATGTATGTGTAATTGGAGGAGGTTGGAAGTGCTGTGAATAAAGAAATCTGAGTTGGGAGTTTTGCTTGTCCGAAGCCCTGCATAGCAGTGTGCTGATAGGTGCACTACTCATGTTTTACCACTAGGAGTCTCCAGAGCTCTCATCTCTCTCCTGGCTCAGTGCAGTGATAACAGTCCTGCTTTGTCTTGCAGGGTGGATGTTGGAGTTACTGCTGGATATTATACAGGATAAATCCTCCTCGCCTGATTTCTTCCAACTGGCCATCACATTCCTCATCATTTCTAAGGTAAGTCAGACAAACCCTGGCCTGGGTTTGCTCTCTGAAGGCCGGTGACTCTGATATAGACTGTAGAGTATCTTACCATGTCAGCCATGTAATGGATTGCGGAGACACCGCCGCACGGTTTGGCAGCGGGGCGGCTGTCTCCGCGTTCAGACCGGCGGTTTCCGCACAGCAGCATGCGTCTGGTTTATCTGAGCCTAGTACTGCACACAGATAGAGATAGAATCTCAGCTTTTATTTATGTTTGAGCAAAAAGTGTCCAGTCCAAAATTATTCATACCCTTCTCAATAATCAATAGAAAACCCCCCATTGGCTATTATAGCGATCAAACGCTTCCTATAATTGTTGTCGTCTGCTAACCATCTCTTCACTACTTTTGCTGTGTGTTTTGGGTCATTGCCATGCTGAAATGTCCACTGGTGCCCAAGGCCAAGTTTCTATGCAGACTGCCTGATGTTGTCGTTGAGAATTCTCATGTATTTTTTTTTTTTCATGGTGCCATTTACATGATTAGGTTCCCTGGTCCATTGGCTGAAAAAAACACCCCCAAAGTATTAGGTTCCCACCACCATGTTTGACAGTGGGTATGGTGTTCTTAGGGTTGAATGATTCTCTTTTGTTATGCCAAATGAAGGAGGCATCATTGTGACAAAACATTTTATTATTATTATTATTATTATTATTATTATTTACTGTATTTATAAAGCGCCAACATATTACGCAGCGCTGGACAATAAATAGGGATACATACATTGCAACAAGGGGTGAGAGACAGAGAGGTAGCAAACGGTTATACAACATAGCACAAGATTATACATACAATCAGGGTGTAAAATGCGGTTTACTTAGACCCGGCAAAACAAGTACGAGTTAGTCCATGAGAAGGGTGTAATTGCCGGGGCAGTAAAATTAAGGAGGACACACTGAGGGGGGAGGACCTGCCAAGGCTTTCAATCTAAAGGGTGGGGGGGACACATAAGGTACATTTGAATTTCTGTTTCGTCTGACCATAACATAGAAGACCAAAAGTCTTAAGGCTCATACACACATCAGACTATATAGTCTTTGGAAATGAAAGATCACAGACCAATCTTGCCACCCTTCATGTAGTATGAGAGCCATACCTTCAGTCATTTCTATGGAGCTGAACTCCCCATCAGAAAAACATCTTTGCAAGATGCTGCACACAAAGATGCTGTACAGACACAAGAGATCAGTATCTGCAAAAGATCTGTTCCTGCCAAAGATCCGTTCCTGCAAATTACATTCATAGTCTATGAGATCTGCAGATCATCATACACACCTTGTTTAACTGACATTCATCTGCAGATCAGACAATCAACTGCAGATCTGAAAATCCATCCTGGTGGATCTGATCTGCAGATGAAGTCTGTTAAACAAGGTGTGTATGATGATCTGCAGATCTCATAGACTATGAATGCATTTTGCAGGAACGGATCTTTTGCAGGAACAAATCTTTTGCAGATACTGATCTTTTGAATGTCTACAGCATCTTTGTGTGCAGCATCTTGCAAAGATTTCTGTCTGATGGGGAGTTCAGCTCCATAGAATAGACTGTGTAGGTATGGCTCTCATACTACATGGAAGGGGGTAAAATTGGTCTGTGATCTTTCATTTTCCAAAGCCTTTGGTCTGATGTGTGTATGAGCTTTTATTCTTTGTCCAGATGAGCATTTGCAAATGCTAAGTGAGCTTTTGTGTGCCTTATCTGGAACAAGTGGTGTCCTGGTCTGCATCTGTGGAATCCAGCAGTGTGCAGTGTCCTGGTGGCAATGTCTCAAGGCAGACAATCCAGCGAAGTGCCCAGATTCACCAGGATGGCTTTGGTGGTGATCCTTGGATTCTTTTTCACCTCTCTCACTGTCCTCCTGGACAGCACAGGTGTCACTTCTGGCTTTCGACCACGTCCTCTGAGATTTTCTTCAGTGTGGGACATCTTTTTAATAATACTTTGCACTGTAGCCACTGGAACTTGAAAACATTTAGAAATAGAGATGTCCCGAATGGTTCCCGGTGAACTTCCGTGGTTCGCAATCGCGGAGAACCGCAAACTTTTTTGGAAGTTCAATTTGCCCCCATAGTGCATCAATCAGCAGGCACATTGTAGCCAATCAGGCTACACTCCCTCCTGGAGCCCCCCCCCCCCCCCTTATAAAAGGCAGTGCCTGCAGTAATTAGAGAAGGGAGAGCTGCTGTGCAGAGACCTATAGGGAAAGCTTAGTTAGGCTCTTGTAGGCTTGGTAGCTTGCTCCTTGCTGATTCTTATTGCAAAAAAAAAAGCACCCCTCAACAGCTCTTTTGAGAACTAATCTTGTTCTTGTGATCACTTTTTTTTTTTTTGGCCCACTTGCATTATATACAGGTCTGTCAGTCAGTCGCAGCTGGCCTTTGGTCCCTTGGTGGTATAATTACTACTGTGCCTGTTGTTTACTTCAGTGCACCCACCTCCCTATGTGAGCGCATGCAGTGTCACTGTGCCAGTCCGGTACCTGTCTGTGTGTGACAGGTGCACATTGTAATATCAATCACTGCATATACCTACCTGTTGTTCACAGTGCACCCACCTACCTACGTTAGCGCACGCAGTGTGATATTTAATACAACCAGTCACTGTACCTGTTCACGGTAAGTGTGTGTGAGACAGGTGCACATTTGTAATACCATCACTGCATATACCTACCTGTTGTGTTCAGTGCACCAACCTACCTACGTCAGTGCACGCAGTGTGATATACCACTCCGTGCATACCTGTTAACTGCACCCGTGTGACTGCACATTGTATTAGTCAAGCCAGTGCATACTTTTCACTTCATCTCTTCCTCCCCCGATATGGACAAAACAGGTAGAGGGAGACCCAGAGGAAGGCCACCCGGCAGCTCTGTGCGAGGTCGTGCTGATGTGATTTTTTTTTTTTTTTGCGGCCTTGGACCAAAGTACAGTGCTCAGAAGAAGGTACGTCCCATCAACTCCCAAGATTGTCAGGACTAGAGATGGCTCGGGAAGCCACGCGAACTTCCGCAAAAGTTTGGTTCGCACAAACTTTTGCAAACTGCAATAGATTTCAATGGGGAGGCAAACTTTGAAAACTAGAAACATTTATGCTGGCCAGAAAAGTGATGGAAAAGATGCTTCAAGGGGTTTAACACCTGATTTTTTTTTTTTTCAGTGACTACAAGAGCTCAGGGTGCGAAGCCCCACACGGCTGGGGTCTGCATTCTGGCTATCTCAGCCTGCATGGGGGACATGGGGTTACAGAGAGCTCGGTAGGGGGGACCATACGTCATTTTTTCTTCATATTTCCCACACTCGGCACATAAAAATAATAAAAAATATTTTTTTTTAAATCTATTTTCTTTTTGAATTTTTTTTTCCTCGTGTAGTCACTGCCCTCTTCTACATAACTGCAAATTTGGTGTTTTTACTATGTAAGGGGACTTCGCTATTAACCGCTAAATTCGGCGGGCATTAAAGTCTATGGGAAAAATGCAAACACAAACTTTTTTTGAAAAAAATTATTGGTTCAACGCGAACCACCGAAGTTCGCCGGCGGCAAACCATTCGGGCCATCTCTAGTCAGGATGTGGTTGACTATTTAACACAGAACACCTCATCTTCCGCAGCCACCTGATCTACTACAAGCACCACATCCGCTGCATTTGACACTTTGCAGGAGTTATTTGGTGGGGGAATCACTGATGCACAGCCATTATTGTTACAACAAGATGAAGGCGCTAAGCAAATTACGCCACCTCATATGTCTGAGGCGACACTATGGACGTAAGGAGGAGGATGAAGTACCTGCTGTTGATGCAGTTTATGAGGTGTCTGAGGCAAGTGAAGCTGGGCAGGATGATGACGATGATACGGATGCCACATGGGATCCTAAGAGACAAGATGACCAAGGGGACAGTTCAGAAGGGGAGTCAGAGAGGAGTAGGAGGAGACTAGTTCCTGAAAAAAACAGGGAGCTCGTCATCAGAAACAGCTGGTGGCAGTGTCCGGCGCCATGTATCGCCACCTATGGACAGCCAGCCAACATGCCCTTCGTCAGCTGCTGATGCCACCATAGTGCCATCACCCCAGGGGAGGGGCTCAGCAGTTTGGAAATTTTTTTTAATGTGTCTGCCTCAGATCAGAGCAATGCCATCTGTTCTCTCTGCCTCCAAAAATTGAGCTGTGGAAAGGCCCACACCCACGTAGGGTCTAGAGATGTGGGAACCGTTCGCTGGCGAACATCTCTGAATCCCTGGGGGATTTACTACTTCCGGGTCGCTCTGACCCGGAGTAGTACGCCTGCGCTGCCCGGCGGAGCGTGTCCTAGATCGCGCTCCTGTTGCCGGGCACTTTTTGCGCATCGATGATTGCCTTTTGGCATTGCTCTATCCAGCCAAGTGTCCTTCCTGGGGGAGATAAACTCACTGTTTGTTAGCATATCCCCAAGGGTGCTCTCCTGAATGCCACCCTCGGGGGGCCACCTATAGCCTGTCTTAACCTGCCTGGCGTTCTATTAAGATCGCCAGGGAGGCTGCGGGAGGGTTTTTTTAATTAAAAAAAAACTATTTCATGCAGCCAACTGAAAAAACTATTTCATGCAGCCAACTGAAAGTTGGCTGCATGAAAGCCCACTAGAGGGCGCTCCGGAGGCGTTCTTCCGATCGCCTCCGGCGGCCAGAAGTAACACGTGTTTCGCTTACCTCGTCGCCATGGCGACGAGCGGAGTGACGTCATTGACGTCAGCCGACGTCCTGACATCAGCCGCCTCCGATCCAGCCCTTAGCGCTGGCCGGAACTTTTTGTTCCGGCTACGCTGGGCTCAGGCGGCTGGGGGGACCCTCTTTCGCCGCTGCATGCGGCGGATCGCCGCACTGCAGCGGCGATCAGTCAGCACACGCGGCTGGCAAAGTGCCGGCTGCGTGTGCTGCTTTTTATTTAAGCCAAATCGGCCCAGCAGGGCCTGAGCGGCAGGCTCCGGCGGTACTGGACGAGCTGAGCTCGTCCAGACCGCTCAGCAGGTTAAAGACTCATCCCTCTCTATCAAGGGCCAATTAGTGAAGATGGCTTTCCTAACCAAATCAGCCATAGGTGTAGAGTCAAAGGTAAAAGTCATGCGATCCTGCATCGGTTTTTAGGCACCAAAAGGCTCTGCCTGGTCTGACACTTAGCCCTATGGTATGCCTGCTCCAACAGTGTGGCATCATACCCCCTACTGGACAAACGTTTAGTTAAGTCAGCTGCCTGTATTTCAAATTGTGTATCGTCCATGTTGTTTCTCCGTGGTCTCAAGTATTGGCCATATGGGATAGCCCTAATGACATGTTGGGGATGAAAACTTCTGGCATGGAGGAGGGAATTAGTTGCCGTTGGCTTCCTATACCCCTCGCAGCACAACATCTCATTCTTGACCATAATCCGCAGGTCAAGGAAGTCTGTATCACTCATTTCAGCGGTGAACTCCATGTTTATTGTGTTGCTATTGATATAGTGTAGAAAATCGTTGAATTGTGCGTCCGTACCCGACCACACCACCAGGACATCGTCCACGTACCTCGACCATTGTCTGATGTGGCCACAGAACGGATTCTTGTCCGAGAGCACAGCAGACTCCTCCCACACCCCCAGAAAGAGGTTCGCAAAGAAGCATGCCACGGGGGTCCCCATGGCCATACCTGCTATCTGATGGTACCATTGTCCATCAAACAAAGGCATTATGCCTCAACACAAAGCCCAAACATTCGCAGACAAAGTCGATAAGTTCCTCGTTTCTGTCCGTGCGAATCAGGAAATTTCTGACGGCCTCGATCCCTATATCTTGGGGGATACGGCTGTACAGACTGACCACGTCAATAGTGGCCAGTCTGTCACCGGGGACCCATGTGGCACGCTCCACCATCTGCAGAACCTCCAACGTATCCCTCAAATACGAGGGCACCCCCTTAAGGAGGGGGCGCAGGAGATGGTCGAGGTACCTGGACAGCCTCTCAGTGAGAGACCCACAGCCTGAAACTATGGGACATCCCGGCAGTGCTGTTACTGACTTATGCATTTTAGGTATATGGTACCACACAGGACGGCGAGGATAAGATGGAAGCAAATCACAAGCTACCTTTTGTGAGAGAAAACCCCTCTCTACGCCTCTGCGAAGCAGTGAACGTAGTTTGGTTTGGTACCTAAGAGTTGGGTCTCCCTGGAGCGGACAATAGGTGGATCCATCACTCAGTTGCCTCTCGGCTTCATTTTGATACTGAGTTGCTGACGTAACCAGATTTCCACCCTTGTCCGCTCCCCTTAGCACCAACTCTTTATTTTGCTTCAGCCATCTTAGGGCCTTCCTCTCCTCTCCATCCAGGTTAGGCACCATAGTTTGATAAATCTCTGCCTTTATGTCTTTCATCACCCTGTCAAAAAAATGGTCAACACTTGACCCCGGAGAAACAGGAAACGGCTGCGTAGATCTGCAGGCTCTAAAATCACTATTACTGCCCAAAGTGAAAACACCTGGTTCTACAAAATCTGTCCATGCGAGGTGGCCCCCCTCAGCCCACAATTCATTCACCACCTGCCTAAGCTCCTCATCCGTGGGGTCCCACTGGGGGTCCCACTGCACCAGCGGGCTGAAGCCCAAGGTATCAGTGTTATTCCCCTGTGTCATTTGAGGAGACTGTGCTGAAAGCAAAAGTTGTGAGAACCCCTCCACTGGTCCACTGGTGGCTTTAGGTGTACCCTGCCCACCAGTTCCTGGACCTGCTGTCACCGGGGTTTAATTCCAGTCGATATTAGGGCAGGTGGGTTCCTTATTGAACTTCTGACAAATGGCGATCTTCCTTGTGGACTTGTAGAGGTCAACTGTAAACGCCACTATGTCGAAGCTTCTCGTTGGACAAAAGTTCAGGCCCTTGGACAGGAGAGAAAGACATGCAGATGGAATCTCCATCCCAGAAATGTTTGACTTGCAAATCATCTGTGGCTACATCTCCTTTCATTTCTTGCTGTTGGGTTTCTGTAACGCGGACGATACACAATTTGAAATACAGGCAGCTGACTTAACTAAATGTTTGTCCAGTAGGGGGTATGATGCCACACTATTGGAGCAGGCATACCATAGGGCTAAGTGTCAGAC
This sequence comes from Hyperolius riggenbachi, assembly GCF_040937935.1. Taxonomy (NCBI): domain Eukaryota; kingdom Metazoa; phylum Chordata; class Amphibia; order Anura; family Hyperoliidae; genus Hyperolius; species Hyperolius riggenbachi. Next base: position 40,072,403 of record NC_090657.1, on the reverse strand, counting down.
CAGACAGAGCCTTTTGGTGCCTAAAAACCGATGCAGGATCGCATGACTTTTACCTTTGACTATACACCTATGGCTGATTTGGTTAGGAAAGCCATCTTCACTAATTGGCCCTTGATAGAGAGGGATGAGTCTTTAAGACCGACTATAGGTGGCCCCCCGAGGGTGGCATTCAGGAGAGCACCCTTGGAGATATGCTAACAGTGAGTTTATCTCCCCCAGGAAGGACACTTGGCTGGATAGAGCAATGCCAAAAGGCAATCATCGATGTGGACATTGCAAGTTTTGTCCCCATATAATTCCCCAGAGGAATATACAAGTGGGAAAAGAATGCTTGATGGTCAATACTTTAATTACGTGTCAAACCAAGTATGTAGTATATGTCCTCTTTTGTCCCTGCAAACTGTTTTATATAGGACAAACCACCCGTGCCCTAAAGGAACGAGTGGGGGAGCATTTAGGATCTGTGAAGAGTGGTAAGGGTTGTGCTAGATTCATTGCCCATATGAGAGACGAACATAAAGGGGATGTCAACTCAAGGGACTCAGATTTGCAGGCTTGGAGAGGGTGGATAGGGTGAGGAGGGGTGGTGATAGAGAAAGGAGGTTGTTGAGGAGAGAGACTTGGCTAATCCTACAGACTGAAGCCCTGGGCCCATTAGGCCTTAATGATCAGGTGGAACTTTCCAGTATGTTGGACCCATGATTGATGAAGATAGGGAAATGGGGGGTCCGGTGTTGAACGATCACTATTGAGAGAATTATAATTGTGTAATGACCTTTGTGTATCTATGTAAGTTGCTGCCTTTTAGCAGGAATGTCCTGTAAAGAAACAGTATGTGCTTTAAGGTAATTAACATATATTTTTTTTTGCCTCCTTGTACCAGAAAGAGAACGAGGAATATACTTGTTTGTTGCGCCCTGAAAGTAACGAAGCCCCTCCCCATTCCCCTTCCCCCCCCCCCTTTTTTAACTTTGGGACCAATTTATGATTAAGATATAGTGCAACAGTCTAGAAATACACCAAATGAGTACATAGTTTTTCTGCTCTTCAATCCCAGTATCCAATTTTAATAGGTGAGACACTCGTATGCACCATCACTGTGTGTTCTTTTATTATGATTGCCCCAGTGGGAGAGCCCAAGATACCTAAATGATGGCCACTAAAATTTATGAGCCTGATATGGAGCGGATTGGTAGGTGGACAGCTAGCCATGCTCCCCTCTCTTACAAATCGTGTTTGGCGCACTCTTCTGGTGAAACTATCCCCAGGATGTGCGCCCTTTAGCATTATGGTAAATTGTATCCTTTTGCATTGGGTGGACCACATGAGATGCACGGGGTGGGACGCATGTCTACGCGGCCAATGGGCCGCGTGGATTGTTCCTCGCCAGTGCAATGAGTGGTCCACGTTTGAGACGGAGGATATGACACGTGTTTATGCGACCAGTGGGCTGCATGGATTGGTCTCCGCCGGCCACCGTCCCTACCAAGATGGCATCAGGGGCTCTCTCATTGGAGAAAGTTTTGAGCTCCAATCACTGCCGGAGCTGTGACGTCACAGGGGAGGCGTGCCCTCCCACATGTATACTGCGGCTAAACAGCGCCGGCCTTCAGTGGAACGCAGCGTGACCAAGCGTCCAGGAGGACGCGAAATGGCCGTCGCTAGACCCACATCTGCCCCGCACTCCCACCTCCCATACTGACAGGCTACACACGGAATCACAGATAAGTTAACAAGCAATGAATATTCGCATGATGCATGTGACACAGATGATAAAGATGAATTGTGATATATACTGTACCTGCACTGGTGGTGTTCATTTGCAATAAATGTACATGCTTGGACGGAGGATGCACGCTTTCTGCTTCTTAATGCATACAGTTTACATTTCTTCCTTCAAATTATCCCAGCGGAGCACACGCCCTATGTAAGCATCGTTTATCTGCATGGCCTGTCAGTGATACATTAGCCACCTGTGCACACAGAACTCGCACAATTAAGCTGAAGATAGATACCTCTTAAAGGAGAAGTGCCACGCCACCCCTATTTCTTTTTGACTAACACTACTTACACAGCCCATTGGGTCAACCTGGTGACCGCTGGCAAGCAAGAAGTACATGGTTGTGCATCGGACCAACTTGTGACACCTCCACGGCTTGCAGGCAGGCCTACTGCCACCTCCTCTCCTCCTGCTACATCCTCTTCGCTGTCGTCATCCTCCTCCTACTTGGCGGAGTGGCAGTTCAACACTGCTGTGATCTCCTCTCCAGCTTTACAGCCCCAGCTACCCAGGGCCTATGCTGCATGCCAGGTACGACTGTGTCATGCCATCAAAGCGGAGAGTCACACTGGAGCAGCTCTCCTGGCTGCTCTTAACAAACAGGTGGATCAGTGGCTGACCCCGCACCAGCTGGAGATCCACAACGTGGTGTGTGACAACGGCAGCAATCTCATTTAAACTTTGAATTTGGGAAAGCTGACACGTACCCTGCATGGCACATGTGCTAAATCTAGTCATTCAAAGATTTGTGTCAAAGTACCCAGGCTTGGAGGACATCCTGAAGCAGGTCAGGAAGTTGTGTGGGTATTTCAGGTGGTCTTACATGGCCATGGAACACTTTGCGGATATTCAGTGGAGAAACAAGTTGCCGGTGAGACGCCTGATTTGCGATAGCAATAGAACTCACTGAAATTTGACCATCCTTATGTTCTCTCACCTGCTAGAACAAGAGAAAGCAGTCACCCAGTACCTCTACAACTACAGTAGGACACTCTGGGGATATGGGGATGTTCTGGCCCAACAACTGGACACTCATGCAAAATGCATGCAGGCTCATGCGGCCATTTAAGGAGGTGAAGGTGACCAACCTGGTGAGTAAGCGACTTGATCCCGTACGCTTACTTCCTGGAGCGTGACTTGCGTAGAGTGGTGGATCAAGCTGTGGAGGAGCGTGAACAGGAAAAGTTACAGGAGGAAGCATTGTGGGATCAATTCTCATCAGAACCAGATGTTTCCTCAACACCTGCGGCAGCAAAGAGGGAGGAGGAGGAAGAGTCATGTGGGGAAGAGGAGTCAGACTCGGATGATGAGGAAAGTGTTTCTTTGGAGGAGGAGGAGGTGGCGGCAGAAGAACCACCGCAGCAGGCATCACAGGGGGCTTGTGCTGCTCAACGTTCCCGTGGTATTGTTGGTGGCTGTGGGGAGGAGGAGGACTTACCTGTCGTCACTAAGAGCAAGAGGAGATGGATAGTACGTCTGGATCCAACTTTGTGCAGATGGCGTCTTTCATGCTGTCCAGCCTGTAGGCTGGACATATAGGGACCCCCTATAAAAAAACTCAAAGGGAATGAGCTGTACTGGGTGGCCACCCTCGGTATAGGCACAAAGTGACAAGATGTTTCCAAATCATCAGAAGGCTGAAAGGATGCAGCACTTGCAGAACAAGCTGGCAACTATGCTTTACAATGCGTTTAAGGGTGATGTCACAGCACAACGCAATAAAGGTACCACTGCCAGTAATCCTTCTCCCATGTCCACGCAGGCAAGGACAGGACGTTCCAGCGATCTCATGGTGATGTTGGACATGCGGACATTCTTTAGTCCAATGCCTCGCCTTAGCCCTTCCGGATCCACCCTCCACCAACGCCTCGACTGGCAGGTAGCTGGCCTTAAGTGTGGATGTAGACCCTGTCAGCAGCGATGAACCCTTGGACTGCTGGGTGTGCAGGCTTGACCTGTGGCCAGAACTGTCAAAATTTGCCATCCAACTTCTGTCTTGCCCTGCCTCAATCGTCCTGTCAGAAAGGACCTTTAGCACAGCTGGAGGCATTGTCACTGAGAAGAGAAGTCGCCTAAGTCACAAAAGTGTTCAGTACCCCACCTTTATCAAAATGAATGAGGCATGGATCCCGGAGGGCTACTGCCCACCCGAAGACTAAGTCAGTCCCCGCACACAGCATCTCTGCCTGCACTCCGTGTGACTGCCTGCCCCAAGACTAAGTCATTCCCCAGTCCCCACACAGCACCTCTCCCTGCAGGCCGCTTGACTGCCTTCTCTGCCACCACCAACAGGGTCCAGAACTCCAGGTGGATTCCTGAATTTAAAGGCATGTACATGTGCCAATTCCCCTTCGTGATCATTACCTTGCTGCGGTGAAGGGGCTTGCGTATCACAATGAAGCAATGACCAACGGCGATATGTGTGTCGGGGGGGGGGGCACACCAAGATGAGGTTGTTGCTTCATTGTGGACAGCTGGACAGTCCCTACTGTTCTATCATTGAGATACCACAGCCCAGTGACCATATGGACGTGTGTTCAGTGAACCCGCCACTGTATACCTGTACTGTCAGCTGGACAGTCACTGTTCTGTCATTCAGCTACATCAGCCAGGCGACCATATGGGCTGGAAAGCCGCCATCACCTGCACTCTCGCCATGGTGCGCACCAGTCCAGCACGGCTGTCACTACACAAACAGCTGTTTGCGGTTCGTTACACAGTGAGTTTGGTGTGTCAATGTGAAGCTGTACTCTAATTACACTCCCTGATTGATATATACACATGCAAGATGTTTTAAAGCACTTTAGGCATGCAATTTAGCATTCAATGTGATTTCTGCCCTTAAAACGCTGCTTTGCGTCAAATCCAGATTTTTCCCCGGGACTTTTGACGTCTGCCCCACTCATCCATGCAAAAACTCTGATGTTAGACCCCTTGAAACATCTTTTCCATCACTTTTGTGGACAACATAAGTGTTTCTAGTTTTCAAACTTCGTCTCCCCATTGAAGTCTATTGTGGTTTGCTAAAGTTTGTGTGAACCAAACTTTTGCGGAAGTTCTTGTTCGCAAACCGAAAATCGGAGGTTTGGGCCATCTCTATTTAGAAATGGCCTTGTAGATTGTAGCTGCAGGTCCTCACTGAGTTCCTTAGTCTTAACTATGACTGTCCACAAACCAACTGCAGAGAGCTGCTGGTTTTCACCTGTTTAGTTGATTAAAACAGCTGTTCCCAATTAATCAGGGATAATTGGGAAGCTTTAGAACAGCTTGGGCTATTTGGAATGGTACAGAACTTTGAATTTACCCACAGTCTGTGACAGCTTGTGAAGGGTATGAATAATTTTGGACTGGACACTTTTTGCTCAAATGTGAATAAAAGCTGAGAAATGTTTGTTCCCCCCTCCCCCCCCCCCCCCCCCCCCCCCCCCCCCCACACACACACACACACACACACACACACACACACACACACACACACACACACACACACACACACACACACACACACACACACACACACACACACACACACACACACACACACACACACACACACACACACACACACACACCTCTTGTACATCATCTTTTTGGGAGATACCTATATAATTCCCATCAAAAATGACTTGCTGGTTGAATAAAAGTAACTTTAAGTCATCATTTGACGGGTATGAATAATTATGGGCAGCACGGTGTTGACTAAATTAGAAGAAACCGAGTAAGATATTGGCTGATAAGCCTTCTTCAGAATTATTACAGGAACAGTTATTTATTATTTTTTTTCCTTTTTAAGTTAGCCAATAATTGGTATCATCCCCATTTATAACTGATGTAGACAGCAATTGTGTGATTTCTGGTGATGTGTTAAGCTGCTCATACACCACTCAATGTTCCTGCTTGATTGACCATTCAATCATTTTATTGAATCTGAGGAGAATTGATTATTTTTCCATTCTGCTTGATTGATGAAATTTGACTGATATATTGTCAAATCAACTCAATCAGGCAGGATGGAAAATATTGGCGGACTGCAATGGAATCGGCTAACGTTCACAAGATTTTGATAGACACAGATTGGATTTTTGGTGTTGGGGCATGCGGGCACAACATGGTTCAGCTCGATTAGTGAAGGAGAATCCTATGAAATCTTGCTTGTAGTGTGTGGGGCTCTAGTAGATCGACTTCCCATCAACCACACTGTAGTTGATTACTTGATGGAAATTCGAGTAATGTATGGGTACCTTAAAGTGAACACGAGGTGAGAGTGATATGGAGGCTGCCATATTTATTTCCTTTTAAAGGATACCAGAGCCCAATGTTCTATTATTAAAAAATGTTGTGTAGGTGGGAGGGTGTCATACTTTACTTGCCGCTCCCTCTTTTACAAGCTGCGTGGCTCCGTTCCCGTTTCAAACCCCCGTTGCAGCTCCAGACCAGAGTGCCCAGTATGGAAATACTTCTGCCCTGTGAACGCGCTCCTCCGTCTTCCCTACTGCAGAGGGCTGTGGAACGCGCAGATGCCTGCAGGACGGGAGCGAGTGGGCGTGATTAGGAAAGATGGTGGAGCGCATTGACAGGGCAGAAGAAGGGAAATACTGTGCATGCACAGCGCAGTATTTCCATACTGGACTCTCTGGTCGGGAGCCGCAATGGGAGGTTGAAACGGGGGAATGGAGCCACACAGCTTGAAACTGAGGGAGCGGCAAGTGAACTATGACACCCTCCCACCTGCACAACATTTTTTAATCATAGAATGTTGGGCTCTGGTATCCTTCAAGCAATACCAGTTGCCTGGCTGTCCTGCTGATCCTCTGCCTCTAATACTTTTAGCTATAGACCCTGAATAAGCATGCAGCAGATCAGGTGTTTCTGACATGATTGTCAGATCTGACAAGATTAGCTGCATGCTCGCTGCTGGTGTGATTCAGACACTACTGCAGCCAAATAGCTCAGCAGGGCTGCAAGGCAACTTGCATTGATTAACATAGAACAAATATGGCAGCCTCCATATCACTCTCACCTCAGGTTCACTTTAAGACCTGACCATAAAATGCATGATTTTTTTTTTTTTTTTTTTAGAAAAATCGCAATATAAGCTCAACCCCAAAAATAAGCCCAGTTTGCAATGTCACCGTGGTCACGGGAATATATAGTATACATTGCACACATAGTGAATAATTATTTGATTAGAGATGAGCGAAGTCATGGCTGGCAGTTTTGTGAGCTTTTCATGGAACTTCCATCGGTTGTCAAGAATCTCAGGAATTGGTTTATCTAAACTGAGGAATTCAATTAGACAAAACGTAAAAGTGAAACTATAAATCGCGTCTTTTGATCAATATTAAGGCATAAAATTGAAACATTTTGCTTTGAGTTCCACTTGTTTACAACTAAAACGATTGTTCTTGCTTTAATGCGGCTACATGGGAACAAATGTAGATAATTGTATCGGTACCCGAGCAAGGCAGGGAGCGCACGGCTTGTTTGGATTTTAGGGTTTTCAGGCATTTTCTTCCTTTTTACAATTATGTGTTCCACACGTGGTTTTCTTTCTTTCTTTTTTTTTTTTTTTTTTTTTTTCATAACATTTTATTGACTTTTAACATCAACTTACAGCTTCATAGAAAAGACATTGTTTGATAAATTGTACATAAGGCATAAAATGGCAATAACCTTAATTGAAACAATTAACATGTCAATAACATATAATACATCTGGCACGTCTGGTTAAGTAATGTATACTTTGCAGAATGATCTTATCTGTAGTCTTTATTAAAGATAGAACTCTTGGCAATCCCCTACTCAAACCTTCCCCGACCCTCTATCAAATAGAGGTGGAAGGCTGATGAGGGGTTTTGATTCAGTTTTCGCAGATTTGAAGACCCTGTCTGGTATCAGCTTTAATATGGCGTTCCATCCTGTATCTTGATATCTTCATATTAGATTAGTGTGCGGATGTTTATGGTTTCATTAACCACTGTATGGTCTCTACTAGTAGGATTGGAGAGATGCATCATAACATTGGGTTCTTGAATTTAAACCAATAACGTGAAACTTTAACCCAAACTATAACTACACTAAAACTAAGTCTAACTACTTTAAGGTAGCTGCTTGGGGTTGTATTTAGTAGTGCCAGAATATTGTAATTTGGATGGTGGTATTGTGTTACTTTTCACTTAGGGAATGGGCTCTGATAAAGGTCATTGGATTTACCCTTTTCTATTTCTTACAAAAGATTCTAATTTCAATTGGAATTGACCAAGGCTTGGAAGTGCGGCCATGATATGGGTTCTGTGGACTTCCAGTTTACAGTTACAAGGTAGATTGCCGCTTAAAGGAGATGGCATATTATAGGTTGAATTTGTTTGTGAATGTTTTCAAGACCAACTATAAAGAGGGCAAGTTCTGGCTTTAGTGAGAAAGCACTTGAGATGTTTTTAAGAAGATCTCTAAAGGGTCCCATATTGATCTTACTAAATGGCAATACCAAAACATATGTTTTTAGTGTCCCAAATAATTGTTACATTTCCAGCATGTTGGAGATTGGTTAGGAGTGAATAATGCTATTTTCCTAGGGGTTAGGTACCATCTTGTGAGTGGTTTTTGAAATTGTTCCCAGTGAGAAGCACTGTGCGAATATTTTTTTATCAATTTTCTTGCTATTAAAATCTGATTTGGTGATATGTTAACCTTTTAGATGGTAAGACCAAACATTGGTGTATTTAGTGAGCAATACTCGGTGCATGCATGCATCATACGTCAGTGTGACACCCATGGTCTGCTTCTCTCTTCAGGCTGGTGCTTCAAGGCACGTGTTGCAAGTCCCACCCGCGAAGGTATCGGAGCCACTCACAGAAAGTGGGTGGCTGCCTCTATTCAGTAACGGATGCAATTTTTAAGGAGCCATGGATACTGTACCAGCGATTTGTCCAGCCTGGCTATGCAGCCCTAAAAAGCTGTGCACATTCCGTAACTTCTGTTCTGTTGGTGCCAGCGGACCCCAAATTGTTGGGTGGGGCCCTCGGGGCACCCGGAGAGTGCACAGCAAATTTGGTGCAGCTGCGACTTGTGGATTGCCGGATATGGCCTTTTCTCCGAGGCTATTTTGCACTGCATGTTGAACAATCTCCTGCTCCCAACATTGTAGGAACAGTTTGGGGAGGGCCCCTTCCTATTCCGATAGGTCTATGCACTAGTGCCTATAGCATGGTCCATAAAGACATGGGTGACTGGCCTGCATGGAGCCCTGATCTTAACCCCGCAGAGAGCACCTTTGGGATGAAGTAGGGACTGTGAGCCTTGCCTTCTTATCCAACATCAATGCCTGTGCATTAAATGATTGTTATATAATTAAAATAAACCTTTGAATTAAGAACCGGGTGGCATTTAACTTCACTTGTGTAAAAAGGCAGTCAACAGCTCAACACATTTGATCATTGGGTGTTTTTCCTTTGCGGTCAAATCTCTATAATTACTAGAGACAGCTGCATTTGAAACTTGCAGTGAGGGCTGGAGCCCACTAGAGCGTTTTTTATTTTTTATTTTTTTTTTCCCTTGAGCATTTAGGGAGCTTGATAAATCTCTAGCAATTTCCCTAAACGCTTTGCCAATGTAAATGGATGGTGCAAATTCCACAGAAGCAATTGTGATTAGCAAAATCGCAAACGCAGGACAAGCAGCATTTTGTTAGCATTTGTGCTCCAATGTAAAGTATATAATCGCTCACCAAAACATGCACGGAGCGATTTTGCAAGCGTATTGAAGTTACTGCACACTGTAACAAAATTAAAATTAATTGAAAGGACCAATCAGACTTTAAAACGCTAATTGCTACGCAACCGCTGGCAAATTGATACACTTTTTAAAATTGCTTCCTAAAACACTAATGAAATCAGTTACAAACTGCTCATACAAAATGCTAGCGATTGCGATTAGCGATAGCATTTTGTAGTGAGTTCCAGGCCTCAGTTAGCATTTTTTTTTCAGGTACCATCGATGTCCTTAACCCATTAGAAGTTCCAAGAGTCATTGCAGCTGATTATGTTGCACGGCCAAGTAGCATCTGCTTTTTTATTTACACAGGTTTGCTTGCACTACCTGCATACCCATATAAACTGTTTAATAGTTGGAAATTTTTCTTGTTATAATCATACACACTTACCATGTTTACTGCACTTTTACTTATGTTCTGTCTGCAAACATCTACAAGCTGCATTGCTACATACATCCTCCCAATGTACCACACTCCATATTCATTTCACCTGCTCTGCTTTCCTCACCTTGCTCAGCTTCTTATGAACTGTTAGCTCTCCTGAAATCTCTCGCTCCCACCAGCAGCTCAAAAAACTTTCAAACATTTAAAGAGACTCTGTAACATTCAAAAGATCCCCTGGGGGGTACTCACCTCGGGTGGGGGAAGCCTCCGGATCCTAATGAGGCTTCCCACGCCGTCCTCTGTCCCACGGGGGTCTCTCCGCAGCCCTCCGAACAGCCGGCGACTGTGCCGACTGTCATTTCAATATTTACCTTTGCTGGCTCCAGCGGGGGCGCTGTGGCGGCTTTCCATTCCGAACTACACGGAAATACCCGATCTCATTCGGGTCCGCTCTACTGCGCAGGCGCAGGAAACTTGCGCCTGCGCAGTAGAGCGGACCCGACGGCGATCGGGTATTTCCGTGTAGTTCGGAGCCGACAGCCGTCAGAGCGCCTGCGCAGGAGCCAGGAAGGTAAATATTGACGTCACCGCTGCCCGGACTCCACGGAGGGCTGCAGCGAGACCCCTGACGGATGGAGGACGGCGTGGGAAGCCTCATTAGGATCCGGAGGCTTCCCCCAGCCGAGGTGAGTACCCCCCAGGGGATCTTTTTATGTTACAGTTCCTCTTTAAATCTCATTCACATTTGCTTACTCTCTCCCTCCTGCTCTTACTTGCAGCTGGTGATATATTGCCTAAACCCAGGCCACAGCCTGCTGCCAGACGAGCATCCCCTGCACACTTGCTTCACACACTTCACAGCCCTCTGTCCACAAATAACCTCAACATCCATCCTCGCCCCAACTTTATTTCCATACATCCCACCCACAAACGCTCTCCCTACCCTGCGGTCTCTGGAATGCCATATCTGTCCGCAATAAACTTACAGTGGTTCATGACTAGAGATGTTGCGAACCTCCGATTTTCGGTTCGCGAACCGGGTTCGCGAACTACCACGGAAGGTTCGGTTTGCGGAAAAGTTCGCGAACCGCAATAGACTTCAATGGGGAGGCGAACTTTGAAAAATAGAAAAAATTATGATGGCCACAAAAGTGATAGAAAAGATGTTTCAAGGGGTCTAACACCTGGAGGGGGGCATGGCGGAGTGGGATACATGGGATACAAAAGTCCCGGGGAAAAATCTGGATGTGACGCAAAGCAACATTTTAAGGGCAGAAATCACATTGAATGCTAAATTGCAGGCCTAACGTGCTTTAAAACATCTTGCATGTGTATACATCAATCAGGGAGTGTAATTAGAGTACTGCTTCACACTGACACACCAAACTCGCTGTGTAACGCACCGCTAACAGCTGTTTGCGTAGTGACGGCCATGCTGGACTACTGCACAACATGGCGAGATTGCTCTTCCTCACTCAGTGATGTCAGGTAATGTGTGACTTCCTTCTCAACTTTCCATGGCATTGTTAAAAAGCTTATGTTTTGTTTTTAAATTACATTTTCTACTTGCTGTGTACTTGTTCAGTACCGCTACAATGAGAATCCTGTGGAAGCGGGCAAGTCTGCCATTGTGACCCCGGGTAATGGCCGGGGAATGAGGGGTTTGAATCCGGTGTGGAGTTAGAGCAACGGCTACCACTACGCATCCAAGGAGGGCAGCGGGCAGGCATGCACGCCCGCTCGCCCCGAGGTAGTGACCAAAAATAACAATACAGGAGGAGGACTTTCGAGGCCCTGCTGTGTATTTGAAATGAATGTACTTTAAATCCTTTAACGAGAACCAGTTATGGCGGGCAAAGATGACACCACATTCCTTTCACGAGAATCATATGGAGGCGGGCAAGTCTGCCATTTGTGACCCCGGGTAATGGTCGGGGAATGAGGGATGGAATCCGGTGTGGAGCCTGAGAAACGGCTACCACTACACATCCAAGGAGGGCAGCAGGCAGGCATGCACGCCCGCCCCGAGGTAGTGACCAAAAATAACAATACAGGAGGCGGACTTTCGAGGCCCTGCTGTGTATTTGAAATGAATTAACTTTAAATCCTTTAACGGGAATCCGTTATGGAGGGCAAGTCTGCCATTGTCACCGCGGGGAATGAAGGTTGGATTCCGGCCCGAAGTGGGAGCCTGCTGAGACGCATGCTGTAGCTGCCTTGACCGTGCTTTGCAGACCAGGCATCTGTGGTCAGATGGACCCTTGAGCCAGCGGAAGACAAACCAAATCGAAAGCCTTTGCCAAGAATGTTTTACGGAGGGCAAGTTTTTTTGCCCTTTTTTTTTAATTTTATGAAAATGATAGATGGTTGTATTTTTAAATTGTTTGAAAGTGTATCCATTCTTCCTCCCCCCAGCCACGAACAATACCATGGGAACGTGGAGCAGCAGAAGCCCCCTGTGACGGCTGCCGCGGTTGTTCTCTGCAGCTTGTCTTTTCAGGGGTGCTGCTTTTCCTCAGGTGTTCTTGCCATAGCTGTTTGTGCCTTCTCTCTAGGTGCCTTCGGAAGGCACTTGTCCCTACGTGAGAGTTGGCCTTTCCACGGCTCAATTTTTGAGACGACAGATGGCTTTGCTCCGATCTGAGACACACACGTGAAAAAATTTCCAAACCGCTGAGCCCCCCTGGGGTGATGGCGCTATGGTGGCATCAGCAGCTGACGTTGAAGGGCATGTTGGCTGGCTGGCCATAGCTGGCGATACATGGCGCCGAACACTGCCCCCAGCTGTTTCTGAGGACGAGCTCCCTCTGCTTCTATCATGGAGTCGTCTCCTCCTACTCCTCTCTGACTCCTCCTCTGAACTGTCCCCCTGGTCATCTCCTCTACCGGTAAGGAAGATAAAACAGAGAAACCGAGAGCCCAATATAGTGTAGTATGTATTGGATCAGGGAGAATTAATGTGGAGTAAGTATTATACTTACAAACATGGGTTACCGTTTAGGCAACCACTATATAGGCAGGTGGGGAGATTAGACCTGTCCCCACTCAGGATTAAGATGTCGCTCTCTGAAGAAGGAAAGGAGGGTTTGTCACCCTTCCAACCACCAAGGGTGGATATCTTGACAATTAGATGTACGGAGGCGCCAAAAGGATAAAATATGCTAAAATGTTTAAAATATTCGGGTGGCGGCGGTGGACCGGCCACTCAGAAATAGACTCGATGCTGTCGCTTAAGATAAAGACAATTTATTCACATACTCCATGAACAGAACCGCAACGCGTTTCACAGGTATATTCCCGCTTCCTCAGGCAATAAACAGACAGGAGTACACAGTACAGTCTCAAGGTCACGAATAGCGCCTCTGTGACTGTCACAGAGGCGCTATTCGTGACCTTGAGACTGTACTGTGTACTCCTGTCTGTTTATTGCCTGAGGAAGCGGGAATATACCCGTGAAACGCGTTGCGGTTCTGTTCATGGAGTATGTGAATAAATTGTCTTTAGCTTAAGCGACAGCATCGAGTCTATTTCTGAGTGGCCGGTCCACCGCCGCCACCTGAATATTTTAAACATTTTAGCATATTTTATCCTTTTTGGCGCCTCTGTACATCTAATTGTCCTCTACCGGGAACATATGTGGTATCCGTATAATCGTCATCATAATCCTCCTGGCCAGCTGCGCTTTCCTCAGACACCTCCTCAAGTGCACCAACTTCAAGTGGTCCACCATCATCCCCATCCACACACGTTACGTCCATACTATCGCCACCTAACTCAGACGTATGAGGTGGTGTACCTGCGCCTTCTTGTTGTTGCAGTAGTGGCTGGGAATCGGTGATTTCACCACCACCACCAAATAACTCCTGCGAAGTGTCAAATGCAGCGGATGTGGTGCTTGTTGTAGCGCTGGTGGCTGCAAGAGATGAGGTGTTCTGTGTTAAATACTCAAGCACCTCCTCACGATTTTGGGAAGTGATGGCACGTGCCTTCTTCTGAGCACTGTATTTTGGGGCAGGTCCGCACGAAATCACAGCAACACCACCTCGCACAGCCACAGACCTGCCGGTGCCTGGTGGCCTTCCTCTGGGTCTGCCTCTACCTCTTCCTCTACCTGGTTTGTCCATTTTGTCCATCTCGGGGGTATGCTAGCTATATGCATTGAGGTGGGTTCTCACTCAACACAACAGGTACTTAGATGCAGTGAGCTGGGTTCACTGAACACAACAGGTAGTTAGATGCAGTGAGCTGGGTTCACTGAACAGTAAAGGTACTTAAGATGCAGTGAGGTGGGTTCTCACTCAACACAACAGGTAGTTAGATGCAGTGAGGTGACCAGTAGGGATGGTCGGAATGCCAATTTCCGATTCCGCGGTAAATTCCGCATTCCGCCATTGCCAATTACCGATTCCGCTTTCCGCTACCAATTTCCGCATTCCAATGCCGAATTTCCGCTGGAAATCGCGGAAATTCCGCCCGACTTGATTGATTTTTCTCAAAAACTATAAGGTCTTCTTGAAAACTTTTTTTGCATCTTGTTCAGAAGATTCTGTTTAATAAACCCTGAAAATTTGGTGTTTCTGGGACTTAAGGGGGCTTTGGTATTAACCTCTAAAGTCGGCGGATTTTTACTGTAATGTAAAATGCAGAAAATAGGCAGATGCAGATTTTCTGCATTTTATTTTACAGTAAAAATCCGCCGACTTTAGCGGTTAGTAGCAAAGCCCCCTTAAGTCCTAGAAACACCAAATTTTCAGGGTTTATTAAACTGAATCTTGTGAACAACCTCATAGTTTTTGAGAAAATCGATGTTAAAGTCGGGTGGAATTTCCACGATTTCCGGCGAAAATCCGCCTACTGCACTTGCATTACCGATTTCCGCATTCCGATGCGGAAATGCGATTTCCGATCGGAATTTCGGAAATTGCATTTCCGTGGAATCTGAATGAGCATCCCTAGTGGCCAGGTGGGTTCTCACTCAACACAACAGGTAGTTAGATGCAGTGAGCTGGGTTCACTCAACACAACGCTAGGTATATGCAGTGATGAGGTGGGTTAGGTAAACACAACAGGTACTGGGTAGTTAGATGCAGTGAGCTGGGTTCACTGAACAGAGATGCAGTGAGGTGGGTTCTCACTCAACACAACAGGTAGTTATATGCAGTGAGCTGGGTTCACTCAACACAACGCTAGGTATATGCAGTGATGAGGTGGGTTAGGTAAACACAACAGGTACTGGGTAGTTAGATGCAGTGAGCTGGGTTCACTGAACAGAGATGCAGTGAGGTGGGTTCTCACTCAACACAACAGGTAGTTATATGCAGTGAGCTGGGTTCACTCAACACAAAGCTAGGTATATGCAGTGATGAGGTGGATTAAGTGAACACAACAGGTACTGGGGTATATGCAGTACTGGGTAGTACAATGTGCAGCTCCCTGTCACACACACAGGTAGTCACTGAATGTGCTGGCACACACAATATCAATTAGCAAGGCTGTGCATGCAACAAGTGTCAGTTTGACACACAGAAAAAAAAATGTACAGGATTAGCTCTGAGAGCTGTTGCTGGGTGCTTTAAAAGCAATAATTATCAGTCAGGAGCAAGCAAAGCAGCCTAGAACCTAACTAATCTGTCCCTAGGAGAAAGTCTGCAGCAGCTGTCCCTTTCCTCTCTAGCAGGCACACGAGTGAGGCTAATGGCCGCCGGACCCTGCCTTATATAAGGGGGGGGGTGGGGGGGCTCCAGGGCTTAGTGTAGCCTGAATGGCTACAATGTGCTTGCTGACTGTGATGTAGAGGGTCAAAGTTGACCCTCATAGTGCATTATGGGGCGAATCGAACCTCCGCAAAAGTTCGCCTGGTGCAGGCGAACGCGAACCCCCAAGTTCGCCTGGAACCATTCGCTGGCGAACCGTTCGCTATATCTCTATTCATGACCTCTTCCTCTCCTAAACCCTCACCAACCTCACACTCACTTAGACATGGCTTACCACCTTGGACTCTGTAGCAGAGGCTGCTCTCTCCTATGGGGAGCTTCACCTCAGTCACACCTCCAGATCAAACAGGACTGGGCTCCTCCCCCTACCCTGCACCTTCCATGTCCTCACCCCACCTCCCTCTCTACAATTCACATCATTCAAGACCCACACTGTCTGCCTCTACCACCCCTTGCCAGCCATTGTTTTAGTCTTCTATTGCCCTCCGTCAAGCTCCACAGCACAATTTCTCAACAACTTTGGCTCCTGGCTCCCACACACCTTCTCCTCCTATGACCTCCCTACCATTATCCTCTGAGATTTCAGTATTCCCATCGATGAACCTAACAACTCTGTCGTAAACCCAGCTATTCACCATGGCCAACTCCCCTAGCCTAGTTCAACACCCCAACACCCCCACCCACTCTGCAGGTCACACTCTCAACCTTACATTCACTAAATCCACCACCATTACAGACCTTGACATTGCACCCTTCCAACCCTCAGACAATCACCTTCTCACCTTCAACCTCCTCACGGAAAGCACCTCCAAACTATGTACCCACCCACCTGGTCGATGCCAGCGAGACCTACACAAGCTCAACCCTAGTGTCCTTGCTGCAACCCTCCAATGCCCTCTTTCACTCTCCCCACCCTAACCTGTCCCAATCTTGCTACAGCTCAGTATCCTCAAACCCTCTCATCACCAGCCCTAGAGGAAGCTGCCCCCCCCCAATATTCCACCACAACCGCTCCCCTAACCGCCAGCCCTGGTGCAATACCCATACTCGCAACCTCCAGAGGGTAACACATGCCACTGAATGGAAATGGAGGAAAACTTGACTTAACCAGGGTTTCCTACAGTACAAGGCTAACCTGCTGCAGTTCCACACTGCCCTTGCTGATGCGAAGCAGGAATACTTCACCAAGCTCATCGGAGCACAAGCTTCCAACCCCCGCCGTCTTTTATTCACTTTCAATTTCCTGCTAAGACCCCCCCCCTCCACCCTCCATTTCATCCCTCTCTGTCACAGATTTAGCCACCCACTTCACCAACAAAATTGTCTCCATCCGTCGGGAAATATCTAATCTTAAATCTTCACCTCCCATCCGATCCAGCTCCTCCTCCACCCTATCCTCCCCTCACCTCCTTCACTCCTACTACCATTGTGAAAGTCAACCACCTACTGCAGACTTCCCATACCACTACCTCCCCCCCCCCCCTTGACCCCATGTCTGCTCGTTTACTCTATCCTCCATGGATTTGGCCCCAGTCCTCACTACCCTGTTTAACCTCTTTCTATCCACAGGCACCTTCCCCTCAGACTTCAAGCAGGCCACTGTACAATCCCTGCTCAAGAATCCCTCCCTCGACCCCTCACTACCCTCCAACTTCCTATCTCCCTCCTCCCCTTTGCCTCCAAACTCCTTGAGTGTCTGGTTCCCAAATACCTGACCCAGTACCTCGATGCCATCTCTTTCTCCTTCTAGACCCACTGTAATCTGGATTTCGGCCTGCCCACTCAACCAAAACGGCTCTCACCAAAGTGGTCAGTGACCTTGCCTTAGGTAAAGCTGAAAGTAAATACTTCATTCTCCTCCTCCTTGACCTTTCAGCAGGTTTTGACACAGTAGACCATCCCCTACATTTCCAGTCCCTTCAGTCCATGGGCATTAATGACCTCGCCCTTGCCTAGCACTCATCCTACCTCTCCAACCGATCCTTCATGACCACCTTCAATGAGTCCTCATCCACCCCTAACAACCTCTAGGTGGGAGTCCCCCAAGGCTCGGTCCTTGGGCCCCCTACTGTTCTTCCTATACACATCCTCAATTGGCAAGGTTATCTCCTCCATGGGTTTTAACTATCTGTATGCAGATGATGCCCAGATCTACCTCCACACTCCTGACCTATCCACCACTACCATGGACGAGGTCTCCTCCTGCCTATCAGCCATCTCCTCCTGGATGTCTGCTAGGTTCCTGAAACTAAATCTGGACAAAATGGAATTTATGATCTTCCCACCCCGGCCATCGCAGAACCTCCCAGTTGTGCATGTCACTGTTAATTACACTACCGTTTGCCCTACCTCTCAAGCCCACTTTCTGCATGTCACCCTAGACTCTGCACTCTCCTTCAGTCCTGCAACTTCCACCTCCATAACATCTGCAAGATCCACCCTTTCCTGACCTCTGCCACCACCAAGCTCCTCATCCTTGCCCTCATAATCTCCCACCTTAACTTCTGCAATGCCCTTCTGTCTGGTCTCCCTATGACCCGAATTGCCCTGCTGCAGCCCATCATAAATGCGGCAGCCAGAATTATCCACTTCTCCCATCATTCCACCACGATGGCTTCCCTCTGTGAATCCCTCCACTGGCTTCCTATCTAATCCAGAATCCGATTCAAGATACTGTGTCTGACCTACAAATCTGTCCACAAAACCTGTCCAACGTACATTTCCGATCTTACTCAGAGGTACACACCTAACTGCTCACTCTGCTTCTTTAATGAATTTTGCCTGGCCGCCCCCCGCATCACCCAGTCCCATGCAGGCCTCCAGGACTTCTCAAGAGCTTCTCCAACACTATGAACTTCCTACCTCCACCTATTCGGGCAGCCCCATCCTTCAACCTCTTCAAGAAGGCTCTCAAAACTCACCTTTTTACTCTGGCCTACCACCCCTGACTAGTGCTCTAAACCCGCAGGTGAACTCTGGTCCCCTACCTTTTGTGTCCCTACCTCCAGAACCAGATTAAGGCCAAATAAGGCCCTAAGCAAAATGGCAGATCTGGGCCCCCCTCCCTCAAGCCACCTCCTGTTCCCCTCTTTTCCCCCATGCCATCTCTTGTCCCCATGTCCCCTCTGTGCATCCCCTTGTGCCTCTGTTTCCCTGTGCCACCTCTTGTGTCCCTCTGTTCCACTTGTGCCACTCTGTTCGCCTCATGTCCCCTTTGTACCACCTTGTAACCCCTGTGTCACACTGCCACAACAGAAACACTGCCTGTCACACCACAACACGCACAGACACTCCCTGTCATGCCACAACACACACAGACACTCCCTGTCATGGCACAACACACACAGACACTGCCTGTTCCACCACAACACACACAGACACTGCCTGTTCCACCACAACACACACAGACATTGCCTGTTCTACCACAACACACAAACACATAGAGACTGCAAGTTAGGTTAAGAGAAAAGCTTTGTGAAATAACCCAATTATATTTTCAGTGCTCTGAAACTGAAATTAACAACTTTCTCTACCCCTGCCTGCTGTCCTTCTCACCATCTTTGTCTTGCAGATGTCTGATGACTGGGAGCAGTGGGAGATCTCTGCCAGCTAGCTGCCTGGGACTGGTGATACAGAGAGGAGGCGGCTCATGCAGGGAGGGGTAAAATGAGAGGGTGTCAGAAGACCCTTTGAAAAGACACTGGAAATGCCTGCTCTCCTCTCCTGATTCTTCATGCTGAAGCTTATATTCCTGCTGGGATAGGAGGAGTGGGCGTAAAGTGCAGGGAAACAGCCAGAGCAGTCACAGGCAATTCAGTGCTGCAGCAAGCATGTGCTGCTTCCGTTAGAGCAGAACCCGGCTTCCTGCTGTTGCCTGGCAACACACAGCCACAGCTCAGCAGCGTCCGAGAGCTAAACTATTAACTAAAGGGGGGGGGGGGGAAACTTTTTTTTTTTTCAACAAATCATTTTATTGAAGTTTTATACAACAAAACATTGCCAAAGGGCTACAGGTACAAGAAAGAAGTAAGCACACATATAGGCAGAGGTAATTATATCCATAGATCATGGTACAGATATACAGTATCTCCTAAGGGAGTATTCTAAAATTAGTAATCATAAAATCACAGAAACCAGAATCAGCAAGGAACATAAGTACAACACATCTTAGTGTAATCCTATCATTTGAAGTTGAATCCTCCATAACAATTCAGATTAATCAAATAGCTTATTAGGTAGAAGGGAAAGAAAGAGAAGAAAGTAGTTAGGTCGCCCCCACCCCCCAGCGCCTCCACTCAAGGCATAACAGTAAAATTGAAGGTATTAATATTAAGGTTATGTCTTTAACCTAAGGAGGGAACTCCAAGGTAACGTCAGAATTCCCAGTCCAAGGGGACCAAATCGTTTTGAATTTATTTGGGCAATTTCTGCTTGGATAGGCCAGTTTGTATAATGTTAAAGATTGGTTGATTGACTTTTTCCAGTAGTTGACCAGAGGGCCTCCTGCCCCCTTCCATACTCTCAATATTTCTTTCTTTACAGGCATAAAAGGTAAGTATCTTAACTAAATACTGAGCATGTTTGTTAAGAGAGGATAAACCCAGTATCCCAAGTAGCACCAATTTAGGCTCATGGATAAGGTGTGTAGTTAAAATATCAATTACCTGGAAAACTTCAGTCCAAAAAGCAGCAATAACAGGGCAAAGCCAAAATACATGGAAGAAGGTACCGTCATGTTGATTACATTTAGGGCAAATAGCACTGTTTGCGCATGAAATATGATACATTCGTACCAGAGTCATGTATGTCCTATGCAGGAACTTAACTTGGATCAACCTATCTCTAGAGCATATTGGAAGCTTAATAAAATCTTCTAGAACATCCTCCCAATCTTGGTCATCAACACCCGCAATATCCCCGTTCCACTTATTTTTGCAATTGTCCCATCCTTTAGTCTCAGTGTGTATTAATTCAGAATAAATCGTTGATGTAATGATCGCTGCTGCAGCAGGCATTGCTGGAAGTAGTAGTGCTGCAGCTCAGGTAGTTCTCATCTCTTTACATGCAAGCTGCATAGCTTTGTCTGCCTTTCCCTGCTGTCAGCTTGTGACTGATTATCATTCACCTGTGTGGGAATCTGCATGTCTGCTCCCATTGGATGACCTCAGTATAAAGATCTGCTTCCTGCAGGGTTTCCTTGGGCTATCATAGTTTCAGTGTAAGCTAGTCTTGCTGTTTCTCAGCCCCAGACCGTGTTTCTTGTTCTAAAGATACTTTGCTGGTCTTGCATCATATATTGGTTCATTGCCCATATATATGCATACCAGCACGTTTATTATTTTCCTTGTATTCGTGTTACGTTGATACATCAGTGTCACTGATGTATACATACACGAAATGTTTATATCCTGTGTGCAGTTAGTCAGCTTTCCAGCACGTTTTGGTAGGTTGCGCGTACCGTGACCACCCGTGCTGAGGTAGTTACCCTGCTCCTGGTTCTGTTTGTGGATTGCGTTCATCTCTGCGAGGAGATAACGAATCCTTCTGAATCCTGTCCTGTTACCGTTTGTGGTTTGCGTTCATCTCTGCGAAGAGATAACGAATCCTTCTGAATCCTGTTCTGTTACCGTTTGTGGATTGCGTTCATCTCTGCGAAGAGATAGCGAATCCTTCTGAGTCCTGTTCCCTGTATTACTCCAGTCCTAGTCAGCGTTCCTGCTTATGTCATATATCAGTTCATTGCCGATATATACATATGTTAGTCAGACGTTACAAATAGTTTCATTGATAGCTGTAATTGTAATACGCTAGGAATACATACATATTGTATATTTGTCTGTGTTACGTTCATCTATTTTGATCCTGCTATTTCCTGACTATCCTGTCCTGTCTTTGTGAGGCACGCCATCGCCGCAACGCATTGGCTGCCTCATTCCAGTCTGTGTTATTGTGGACGCTTGCTGTCACTAAGTAGTGGCTAGTTTAGCAAGCGTTCATTCTGTTTACCTGTCCTGATCTCCTCAGTTCTGGTTTGTGCGCTCAGCGCTACTTTGCGCTGAGACGTTATAGCGAAAGCATTGTTTGTGGTTGTCAGATCTGCACCGGCTCTGTGCGCCACAATCTCCTGTTGGAGTCGGTCCTCCCCTCCACTATACTAGGGATAGCCTGTTTCCTTGTGCTAGTGTGTGTACCTCCTCCACGTCAGCTCATGCGTTGCATGCTGACTGTGGAGAATACACCACCAAGCCTTACAGTTGATAGTGGTTTATCTATGGTTTGTGTCATTAACCACTTGAGGACCGTGGGCTTTACCCCCCTTAAGGACCGGCCACTTTTTTTCCATTCAGACCACTGCAGCTTTCACGGTTTATTATTTACCACCTAAATGAATTTTGGCTCCTTTTCTTGTCACTAATAAAGCTTTCTTTTGGTGCTATTTGATTGCTCCTGCGATTTTTACTTTTTATTATATTCATCAAAAAAGACATGAATTTTGGCAAAAAAAAGATTTTTGTAACTTTCTGTGCTGACATTTTTCAAATAAAGTAAAATTTCTGTACACAGCGCGAAAAATGTGGACAAACATGTTTTTGATAAAAAAAACCCCATTCAGTGTATATTTATTGGTTTGGGTAAAAGTTGTAGCGTTTACAAACTATGGTGCAAAAAGTGCATTTTCTCATTTTCAAGCATCTATGACTTTTCTGACCACCTGACATGTTTCATGAGGGGCTAGAATTCCAGGATAGTATAAATACCCCCCAAATTACCCCATTTTGGAAAGAAGACATCCCAAAGTATTCACTGAGAGGCATAGTGAGTTCATAGAAGATATTAATTTTTGTCACAAGTAAGCGGAAAATGACACTTTGTGACCAAAAAAAAAAAAAAAAAGTTTCAATTTCTTCTAACTTGCGACAAAAAAAAAAAAGAAATCTGCCACGGACTCACCATGCCCCTCTCTGAATACCTTGAAGTGTCTACTTTCCAAAATGGGGTCATTTGTGGGGTGTGTTTACTGTCCTGGGGGGTGCTAATTTGTAAGCACCCCTGTAAAGCCTAAAGGTGCTCATTGGACTTTGGGCCCCTTAGCGCAGTTAGGCTGCAAAAAAGTGCCACACATGTGGTATTGCCGTACTCAGGAGAAGTAGTATAATGTGTTTTGGGGTGTATTTTTACACATACCGATGCTGGGTGGGAGAAATATCTCTGTAAATGACAATTTTTTAATTTTTTTTACACACAATTGTCCAGTTACAGAGATCTTTCTCCCACTCAGCATGGGTATGTGTAAAAATACACCACAAAACACATTATACTACTTCTCCTGAGTACGGCGATACCACATGTGTGGCACATTTTTGCACCCTAACTGCGCTAAAGGGCCCAAAGTCCAATGAGTACCTTTAGGATTTCACAGGTCATTTTGAGAAATTTTGTTTCAAGACTACTCCTCACGGTTTAGGGCCCCTAAAATGCCAGGACAGTATAGGAACCCCACAAATGACCCCATTTTAGAAAGAAGACACCCCAAGGTATTCCGTTAGTAGTACGGTGAGTTCATAGAAGATTTTTTTTTTTTGTCACAAGTTAGCGGAAAATGACACTTTGTGAAAAAAAAACAATAAAAATCAATTTCCGCTAACTTGTGACAAAAAATAAAATCTTCTATGAACTCACCGTACTACTAACAGAATACCTTGGGGTGTCTTCTTTCTAAAATGGGGTCATTTGTGGGGTTCCTATACTGTCCTGGCATTTTAGGGGCCCTAAACCGTGAGGAGTAGTCTTGAAACAAAATTTCTCAAAATGACCTGTGAAATCCTAAAGGTACTCATTGGACTTTGGGCCCCTTAGCGCAGTTAGGGTGCAAAAAGTGCCACACATGTGGTATCGCCGTACTCGGGAGAAGTAGTACAATGTGTTTTGGGGTGTATTTTTACACATACCCATGCTGGGTGGGAGAAATAACTCTGTAAATGGACAATTGTGTGTAAAAAAAAAATCAAGATTGTCATTTACAGAGGTATTTCTCCCACCCAGCATGGGTATGTATAAAAATACACCCCAAAACACATTATACTACTTCTCCCGAGTACGGCGATACCACATGATTGGCACTTTTTTGCAGCCTAACTGCGCTAAGGGGCCCAAAGTCCAATGAGTACCTTTAGGATTTCACAGGTCATTTTTGTTTCAAGACTACTCCTCACGGTTTAGGGCCCCTAAAATGCCAGGGCAGTATAGGAACCCCACTAATGACCCCATTTTAGAAAGAAGACACCCCAAGGTATTCTGTTAAGAGTATGGTAAGTTCATAGAAGTTTTTATTTTTTTGTCACAAGTTAGCGGAAATTGATTTTAATTGTTTTTTTTTTCACAAAGTGTCATTTTCCGCTAACTTGTGACAAAAAATAAAATATTCTATAAACTCACCATACTCCTAACAGAATACGTTTGGGTGTCTTCTTTCTAAAATGGGGTCATTTGTGGGGTTCCTATACTGCCCTGGCATTTTAGGGGCCCTAAACCGTGAGGAGTAGTCTTGAAACCAAATGTCGCAAAATGACCTGTGAAATCCTAAAGGTACTCATTGGACTTTGGGCCCCCTAGCGTACTTAGGGTGTAAAAAAGTGCCACATATGTGGTACCGCCGTACTCAGGATAAGTAGTATAATGTGTTTTGGGGTGTATTTTTACACATACCCATGCTGGGTGGGAGAAATATCTCTGTAAATGACAATTGTTTGATTTTTTTTTTTTACACACAATTGTCCATTTACAGAGAGATTTCTCCCACCCAGCATGGGTATGTGTAAAAATACACCCCAAATCACATTATACTACTTCTCCTGAGTACGGCGATACCACATGTGTGACACTTTTTTGCAGCCTAAGTGCGCTAAGGGGCCCAACGTCCTAATCACAGGTCATTTTGAGGCATTTGTTTTCTAGACTACTCCTCACAGTTTAGGGCCCCTAAAATGCCAGGGCAGTATAGGAACCCCACAAGTGACCCCATTTTAGAAAGAAGACACCCCAAGGTATTCCGTTAGGTGTATGGCGAGTTCATAGAAGATTTTATTTTTTTGTCACAAGTTAGTGAAAAATGCCGCTTTGTGAAAAAAAAATCAATTTCCGTTAACTTTTGACAAAAAATAAAATCTTCTATGAACTCGTCATACACCTAACAGAATACATTGGGGTGTCTTTTTTCTAAAATGGGGTCAGTTTGTGGGGTTCCTATACCGCCCTGGCATTTTACGGGCCCAAAACCGTGAGTAGTCTGGAAACCAAATGTCTCAAAATGACTGTTCAGGGGTATAAGCATCTGCAAATTTTGATGACAGGTAGTCTGAGGGGGCGAATTTTGTGGAACCGGTCATATGCAGGGTGGCCTTTTAGATGACAGGTTGTATTGGGCCTGATCTGATGGATAGGAGTGCTAGGGGGGTGACAGGAGGTGATTGATGGGTGTCTCAGGGGGTGGTTAGAGGGGAAAATAGATGCAATCAATGCACTGGGGAGGTGATCGGAAGGGGGTCTGAGGGGGATCTGAGGGTTTGGCCAAGTGATCAGGAGCCCACACGGGGCAAATTAGGGCCTGATCTGATGGGTAGGTGTGCTAGGGGGTGACAGGAGGTGATTGAGTGTCTCAAGGTGTGATTAGAGGGGGGGAATAGATGCAAGCAATGCACTGGCGAGGTGATCAGGGCTGGGGCCTAAGGGCATTCTGAGGGTGTGGGCGGGTGATTGAGTGCCCTAGGGGCAGATAGGGGTCTAATCTGATAGGTAGCAGTGACAGGGGGTGATTGATGGGTAATTAGTGGGTGTTTAGGGTAGAGAACAGATATAAACACTGCACTTGGGAGGTGATCTGACGTCGGATCTGCGGGCGAACTATTGGTGTGGGTGGGTGATCAGATTGCCCGCAAGGGGCAGGTTAGGAGCTGATTGATGGGTGGCAGTGACAGGGGGTGATTGATGGGTGGCAGTGACAGGGGGTGATGGGTGGCAGTGACAGGGGGTGATTGATGGGTGATTGACAGGTGATTGACAGGTGATCAGTGGGTTATTACAGGGAAGAACAGATGTAACTAATGCACTGGCGAATTGATAAGGGGGGTCTGAGGGCAATCTGAGCGTGTAGGCGGGTGATTGGGTGCCCGCAAGGGGCAGATTAGGGTCTGATCTGATGGGTAACAGTGACAGGTGGTGATAGGGGGTGATCGATGGGTAATTAGTGGGTGTTTAGGGTAGATAACAGATGTAAACACTGCACTTGGGAGGTGATCTGACGTCGGATCTGCGGGCGATCTATTGGTGTGGGTGGGTGATCAGATTGCCCGCAAGGGGCAGGTTAGGGGCTGATTGATGGGTGGCAGTGACAGGGGGTGATTGAGGGTTGATTGACAGGTGATTGACAGGTGATCAGGGGGATAGATGCATACAGTACACAGGGAGGGGGGGGGTCGGGGGGGAGGGGTCTGGGGAGAATCTGAGGGGTGGGGGGGGGGTGATCAGGAGGGGGCAGGGGGGGGATAAAAAAAATAGCGTTGACAGATAGTGACAGGGAGTGATTGATGGGTGATTAGGGGGGTGATTGGGTGCAAACAGGGGTCTGGGGGTGGGCAGGGGGGGGGTCTGAGGGGTGCTGTGGGCGATCTGGGGTGGGGGGGAGAAATCAGTGTGCTTGGTGCAGACTAGGGTGGCTGCAGCCTTCCCTGGTGGTCCCTCGGACATTGGGACCACCAGGGCAGGAGGCAGCCTGTATAATACACTTTGTAAACATTACAAAGTGTATTATACACTTTGTATGCGGCGATCGTGGGGTTGACATCCCGCCGGCGCTTCCGTATGGCCGGCGGGATGTTGCGGCGGGTGAGCGTTGACAGGCGCCGGCAGAAAATCGCGTCACGGATGACGCGATCGCTCCGTCCATGCCCTTACAAGGACCGCCGCCTCTGTGGGTGAGCTGGTCCTTGCGGGCTCCACTTCCCGCCGCCCCTGTGCATTAGGCGGTCGGGAAGTGGTTAATGTAGTTTCCAAGCGGCAGGAACCCAGGTTTAGTATTCTGCCCTCAGGGAATTGTGAGCTAAAGGCGTGACGGAGTTGAAGATGGCGAATAAACATGTTATTTTTAAGGGAGTAAAGTTGTTTAAGCCGGTTAAATGTCAAGAGTTGCCCCTCATCGAGTATATGATGCATTGCCTTAATACCGTCTTGAGCCCAAAGTAGGGGATCGGAAATGTCTATAAAGTGTGGAAGATTGGGGTTGTCTCAGAGTGGAGAATGTGGTGACAGTGTAGTGTTACCTCCCCTAAGCTTGATCATATCCTACCAGACTTTAGCAGTTGTAGTCATTGCAATTGTAACTCGAGCATCATTGCTTGGTCCCCTAAACACGAACAGGGTGAGTCTCTCGTATATGGCAAGAAGGAGGATGAAGGCACTGAGCTGCAAAAGATATACCTTTAATCCACGGTGGGAAGACACATCAGGGTATACAGTGGGGGTGAGGGAGGCCTGACAGCTGTTTCGCTTTAAGACAAAGCTTCCTCAGAGGCCTCTGAGGAAGCTTTGTCTTAAAGCGAAACAGCTGTCAGGCCTCCCTCACCCCCACTGTATACCCTGATGTGTCTTCCCACCGTGGATTAAAGGTATATCTTTTGCAGCTCAGTGCCTTCATCCTCCTTCTTGCCATATCACAGTGCTTTGTTCTGAGGTGCACGTGCATGCTATGAATACAGAATCCAGGGAAGCGGACCTATGCCTTTCTGTTAACATCTAGTGCCAGTCCTTTTTCCTTACTGTTGTGAGTCTCTCGTATGATCCCAATCTGGCAGCTTCCACTGTGACCGCCGGGTTATATGTATCCTGTGCTGTCGGGCGTTTTGTCAATGTTTGTATAAAATCGTTAAAAATTAGAAAATAAAATAAAAAAAAATGTAAAGCTCCTAAAAAATAGGAGCTAAAAATACAAACATACGCCTAACTGTGTGAGTTCGTTATTCGAGGTTTTACAGTACTGGTTTAAACATGTAAATAAACGTAGACCAATTTGAAAAAATATCAATTTAATATCAAATATTACAATATAAATTGCACTTTTGATTTAAAACAAGACTCATAAGATTATCCTTATGATGAGCAATGAGCTGGATCATACAATTTCAGTAAAACAATCAAAAGTTTATACGCATTTATCAATAAGCAAAAGACTTAAACCATTAGCAGTCAATTCACATGCAATGCAGAGCTATGATTCATCAAATATGACCACCGGTCATGTTACCACAGAGTTTGTGGAGACAAGATGGCTGAATCAAAAAAAAAAATGGCTGCTATTAAAATCAAAATGGCTGTTATTAAAATCAAAATGGCTGTTATTAAAATCAAAATGGCTGCTATCAAAAATAAAATTGCGCAGTCAAAAATCAAAAATGCGCTATCCACAATAAAATGGCTGATGTCAGCTTTACCATTCACTATGATAAATTTAGGATGACTCAGTGGATATAACGACTGGGCGTTGCCCCACAATTGATATACAATAAACTATAAATGACAGGAATTTTCCCTCTGTCTGCACTTTAACCTCCGCTGGCCTGTGTTACTACACAGAGCAAGCGGGTAACATATATATAATTTTGGAATAAAATATCTATTGAGTCATCCTAAACCTTGCTAGGCGTGGCCTGCACATACTGCGGCAAAATATCAAAATATCAATACTTGGAGGTAGCTTGAAATATCTAGCGCTTTTATCCAAAACAAGTTATGGCATTCACAGTCAGCGATTCTTGAACGATTGATTGTGTTTATCTAAAGAAAAAAAATTCCCACTGAATGGGTTTTATCAAATATATGGAAAGGGCAATTCCTGTGCACTGGAAGAGCCCACTCCCTTTGGCTATAAATGACTATAAACTAAGAAAGACAATTGTCAATAAATCAAAAGTTCAGATATTCGTGCTGTGATGAGCCATATGACTAAAAAGAAAAATTTATAACTGGGTTCAAGTATAGTCACCAAGATGGCCTCTGGGGCGTATTCCTTTAGGCGTGGCTGCTTGCGATCATTCAGATGGCATGGATCCCTAATGTTCTGGTCTGCTCAGATCTGCTGATGGTCTCATCCTCTATTGAATCCCCTCTCATCTTATTCCCCTCACTACCTATGGTCCTGCCCAGGGGATTAAATCTTCCAGCCTATCACAAGGCAGTGGGAGTGATCAGTGGGAGTTTCTCTGTAACTAATCTTTAACCCAAGTGTAATCCTGGATTTCATCCACTGGAGGTGCTGCTGGCTAACTAATCACATTCTTAATGGGATATTTGGCAAACTTGGAAACATTGTGTTTTATTATTTATCACTCATAGTGGATAAATCAATGGTATAATTCCTCTATGGATGGCTGACCTTGATGGAATCACTGGTTATGTTTTATTACACAATGACAGTTTCTACCATATTTAAGATAGATTGGATTTGATCGAAAATCATAGTGCCATATTTAAAAATTACCATGGATTTCTCTTTATAACATCTTATAAATGTCAGCAGAGTTTTATACCTCTATCCATTAATATGATGGTCTATAATGCAACACAGGTACTATATAGGATTTCCATACTGTTCTGGATGTATTCGTTCAGAGAGTTTTGATATTAACACGTATATAATGCCATAACATTTTATATATTCATTCTTAATTGTTATGCAATAATACATACATGTGCTGTCTGTGTTCTGAACCTAGATGGGGAATTATAAGATAGCTTTATGCCTTTTTAATATGAACGATTGCTGACAGCAGAGTCAGTATATTTTTCCTAAACCTTGTTTTTGTGTCCAGACTTTGGAACCACAAACATTGTGAAACACAAACCCCCATTCAAGGCTTCTTATGCATTCAATGTAGCCAGGTTTGAGCCATTGTATACAGATATTAGTCCACCCTTAAACAAAACCAGTTAAGATTAGAGTTGGGCCGAACGGTTCGCCGGCGAACGGTTCCAGGCGAACTTTGGGGGTTCGCGTTCGCCTGCATCAGGCGAACTTTTGCGGAAGTTCGATTCGCCCCATAAAGCTGTATTGAGCAAAAATTTTCGCCTCCATTTTACTGTCAGCAGACATGTTATTGTGAAACACACTGCTTTCAGTGCTAAAGACGCCACCCACCCTCCCTTCAAGCTAGGTCCTTTTATACCATTTGACTCAGTTGTCTGCCTACACTAATTAGTTATGGGACAGCTGCTACACACTATGCTAGGGAGATTTTAATTGGCCTCCCTCCTCCCTCCTCCCTCCTCCCACCTACCCTTCTACCCTTCTATCTATTCCCTCCTCCCTCCTCCCTCCTACCGGAGGGAGGAGGGTCTCTTCTGCCAGGGAATTATACTATTTTAAAAACCAGTATACATCATACCATAGCCAGGAATCGAACCCAGATCTCACTGTGTGGTGAGCACGTCACCCTAAGCACTGTACCACTACAGTAGTAAGTGAAACTTGCCTAAAATTTAACATTTATGCTCAACGCAATAGAACCATTAGGTTGCTTAAAGGAGAACTGTAGTGAGAGGTATATGGAGGCTGCCATATTGATTTCCTTTTAAGCTATACCAGTTGCCTGGCAGCCCTGCTGATCTATTTGGCTGCAGTAGTGTGAATCACACCAGAAACAAGCATGCAGCTAATCTTGTCAGATCTTACAAAAATGTCAAACACCAGATCATACCATAGCTGGGAATCGAACCCAGATCTCACTATGTGGTGGGCACGTCACCCTAAGCACTGTACCACTACAGAAGTAAGTGAAGCTTGCCTAAAATTTAACATTTATGCTCAACGCAATAGAACCATTAGGTTGCTTAAAGGAGAACTGTAGTGAGAGGTATATGGAGGCTGCCATATTGATTTCCTTTTAAGCTATACCAGTTGCCTGGCAGCCCTGCTGATCTATTTGGCTGCATTAATAATAATCTAAACATTTGTATAGCGCTTTTCTCCTGTCAGACTCAAAGCGCTCAAGAGCTGCAGCCACAGGGACGCGCTCAAGAGGCCACCCTGCAGTGTTAGGTAGTCTTGCCTTGAACTCCTTACTGAATAGGTACTTGACCTAGCCAGGATTCAAACCCTGGTCTCCCATGTCAAAGGCAGAGCCCTTAACCAGTACACTATCCAGCCACTGTAGTGTGAATCACACCAGAAACAAGCATGCAGCTAATCTTGTCAGATCTTACAAAAATGTCAAACACCAGATCTGCTGCATGCTTGTTCAGGGTCTAGGGCTAAAAGTATTGGAGGCAGAGGATCTGCAGGATAGCCAGGTAACTGGTATTGCTTAACCACTTGCCGACCGCACGCTTATACCGTGCGTCGGCAAAGTGGCAGCTGCAGGACCAGCGACGCAGTATTGCGTCGCCAGCTGCAGGCTGATTAATCAGGAAGCAGCTGCTCGTGCGAGCGGCTGCTTCCTGTCAATTCACGGCGGGGGGCTCCGTGAATAGCCTGCGGGCCGCCGATGGCGGCTCGCAGGCTAAATGTAAACACAAGCGGAAATAATCCGCTTTGTTTACATTGTACGGCGCTGCTGCGCAGCAGCGCCGTAAGGCAGATCGGTGATCCCCGGCCAATCAGCGGCCGGGGATCGCCGCCATGTGACAGGAGACAGCCTGTCACTGGCTGCACAGGACGGATAGCGTCCTGTGCAGCCCGGATCTCCAGGGGGGGCCAGGTAGGAGAGGAAGGGGGAGGATTTCGCCGCGGAGGGGGGCTTTGAGGTGCCCCCCCGCAACACCCGGCAGGCAGGAGCGATCAGACCCCCCCAGCACATCATCCCCCTAGTGGGCTGCAGAGCCCACCCAGCACAGATCAGCTAAGACAGCGCTGGTCCTTAAGGGGGGGTAAAGGGTGGGTCCTCAAGTGGTTAAAAGGAAATCAATATGGTAGCCTCCATATACCTTTCACTACAGTTCTCCTTTAAGCAACCTAATGGTTCTATTGCATTGAGCATAAATGTTAAATTTTAGGCAAGCTTCACTTACTTCTGTAGTGGTACAGTGCTTAGGGTGACATGCCCACCACACAGTGAGATCTGGGTTCGATTCCCAGCTATGGTATGATCTGGTGTTTGACATTTTTGTAAGATCTGACAAGATTAGCTGCATGCTTGTTTCTGGTGTGATTCACACTACTGCAGCCAAATAGATCAGCAGGGCTGCCAGGCAACTGGTATAGCTTAAAAGGAAATCAATATGGCAGCCTCCATATACCTCTCACTACAGTTCTCCTTTAAGCAACTTAATGGTTCTATTGCATTGAGCATAAATGTTAAATTTTAGGCAAGCTTCACTTACTTCTGTAGTGGTACAGTGCTTAGGGTGACGTGCCCACCACACAGTGAGATCTGGGTTCGATTCCCAGCTATGGTATGATCTGGTGTTTGACATTTTTGTAAGATCTGACAAGATTAGCTGCATGCTTGTTTCTGGTGTGATTCACACTACTGCAGCCAAATAGATCAGCAGGGCTGCCAGGCAACTGGTATAGCTTAAAAGGAAATCAATATGGCAGCCTCCATATACCTCTCACTACAGTTCTCCTTTAAGCAACTTAATGGTTCTATTGCATTGAGCATAAATGTTAAATTTTAGGCAAGCTTCACTTACTTCTGTAGTGGTACAGTGCTTAGGGTGACGTGCCCACCACACAGTGAGATCTGGGTTCGATTCCCAGCTATGGTATGATGTATACTCATGTATGTATCCCCAGCTATGGTATGATGTATACTCATGTATGTATTCCCAGCTATGGTATGATGTATACTGGTTTTTAAAATAGTATAATTCCCTGGCAGAAGAGACCCTCCTCCCTCCGGTAGGAGGGAGGAGGGAATAGGGAGAAGGGGAGGAGGGAGGAGGGAGGAGGGAGGATAAAATCTCCCTAGCAGAGTGTGTAGCAGCTGTCCCATAACTAATTAGTGTAGGTAGGCAAATGGTATAAAGGACCTTGCTTGGAGGAGGGAGGGAGGGTGGGTCCTCCAGCAGTGATGTGTATTTCACTCAATTAGGTGTTGCTCCAGGTATTAGTGCTTTTGAAACATGTTTTCTATCATTTTTCCAGCTGATAGAATGTTTTAAAACTTTGAAAGTTCGCCTCCCCATTGAAGTCTATTGCGGTTCGCGAACTTTTTCGCGAACCGAACCTTTTGCGAAAGTTCGCAAACAGGGTTCGCGAACCTAAAATCGGAGGTTCGGCCCAACTCTAGTTAAGATTTATCTCTTTCATTGTTCAAGTAAGGTGAATGGGATTACCTATTGTAAATAGCACATCAGCTGACTGCCTGTTATTCATAGCTAACCTCACCTTATAGCCACAGACAATGCAATTCAGCATTACAAGTTATATTAAAATAAGCCATATATATATTTCTAAATAATAAATGCACCTATGTTAACTAGAATCACCATACATTAAAAAGTCTTTGTCTCCTGTACCTTAGGGGAAGGAAATATTAGATTTTATTCCTATTTGATCATGTACAGTTCAGTTTATTGGGAAAACGATATTCCGCCGTATGGAAATCTCGACAGTGCAAACCACCAGCGAACAGACACCAGTACTGCAGCACAATAATATAAGTATAGATTCAGGAGGGCTAGCCTGCCATGATTACTTGGCAGTTGTAGGGTAGATAGTGCTATCCTAGGAGGTTGATGATGCCATATAAATGTAGTTCTAAGGGAATTAAGAGTGCAAAACAATTTTTGGGGAATTATAACCGGCGTTTGGCGAAAGATATAAAGGAGTTTTGGAAGAAAGATCATTTTAAATAGATTAATATGGCCAATAAAAATGAGTGGAAGGTTTTTCCAGATGATGATTTTCCTTTTGAAGTTTTGCAAAATAGGGAGAACATTTAGATCAAAGAAATCAGCTACAGATGCAGTAATATTTACCCCGAGATATTTAAATTGTTTGACCCATGTTAGAGGTGAATTGAAAGTATTTATAGGAAAATAATCAAGTTGCATTACTACCGCTTTCTCGTGGTTAATCCTTAATCCCGAGTACATCCCAAAAGTCTGTATTATCTCCAATGCTTCCATTAAGGAGGAATCTGGATCCCCAAGATAGAAAAGGGTGTCGTCAGCATATAGCGAGATTCGTTCCTCAATAGAGCCCACTTGTATACCTGTAATTCTCTCAGATTTTCTAATCAATATGGCCATTGGCTCTATGGCCAAGGCAAATAAAAATGGCGAGAGGGGGCATCCTTGCCGAGTACCCCTATGAAGCCTAGAAGGGGTAGAAATTACGTCTCCTGTTTTTATACGTACTATTGGTGAAGCGTAAAGGGCTCTAATTAGTGACACAAATTTAGGGCCAAAGCCATATGGCATAGAATCGAAGGCTTTTTCGGTGTCGAGAGAAGTCACTACTCGTCGTCCAGAGGTGGTGTCTGGAATACATATATTAGTGAATAAGCGTCTTATATTGATGTCTGTTCCCTTATGAGGCATGAACCCGGATTGGTCACAGTGGATTAGGGAGGTTATAATTGGTTGTAAGCGATTAGCAAGTATTTTTGCTAGTATTTTAGCATCAACATTCAAAAGTGAAATCGGCCTGTAAGAGCCACATTGATAAGGGTCTTTCCCCAATTTTAAAATTACTATTCTAATCGCATCAGAAAATAAGGCGGGGAGAGACTCACCCTGAAAGACATTGTTGAAGATGTTAGTTAGTTTAGACGCTAGCTTGCCAGTATATGTATGATAAAATTCCGAGGGAAGCCCGTCCGACCCCGGAGATTTATGCGGTTTGAGAGCTGCAATTGCATCTTGTACTTCGTCTATTGTAATTAGTGTTGGGCGAACACCTAGATGTTCGGGTTCGCGAACATCGCCGCGATGTTCGGGTGTTCGCGCCGAACTCCGAACATAATGGAAGTCAATGGGGACCCGAACTTTCGTGCTTTGTAAAGCTTCCTTACATGCTACATACCCCAAATTAGCAGGGTATGTGCACCTTGGGAGTGGGTACAAGAGGAAAAAAAAATTTGAAAAAGAGCTTATAGTTTTTGAGAAAATTGATTGTAAAGTTTCAAAGGAAAAACTGTCTTTTAAATGTGGAAAATGTCATGTTTCTTTGCACAGTTAACATGCTTTTTGCCGCCATGCAGTCATAAATGTAATAAAGATAAGAGGTTCCATAAACAGGGACCGGCAACGCTAACCCAGCAGCAGCACACGTGATGGAACAGGAGGAGGCGCAGGAGGAGAAGGCCACGCTTTGAGACACAACAACCCAGGCCTTGCATGAGGACAAGAAGCGTGCGGATAGCCTGCTTTTTACCGCCATGCAGTCATAAATGTAATAAAGATAAGAGGTTCAATAAACAGGGACCGGGCGTCAACGCTAACCCAGCAGCAGCAGACGTGATGGAACAGGAGGAGGCGCAGGAGGAGAAGGCCACGCTTTCAGGTGCAACTCAGGCCTTGCATGAGGACAAAAAAATGTGTGCGCAAAGCAATGCAATGAGTAGTTTTCAGGACACAATGGGCTATTCGGAGGAGCTATTCCCACCCCCACAATCTTCTACCTGTGAAAGGTCAATGGAACAGCCACAAATGTTGTGCCCGGATTCACAACCTTTTTCTGTGGAAAATGCACCTCGCACTGAAATGCAAGGCGAGGCCGAGGATGAACATGACCTCAACAACTCAACATGACGCAAAATGGGGGCGGAACAGAAAGCTGCTTTCAATGTTTTGAAGGCCTTAATTGCCTCCGGTGGCCAGTTAGATGCATTATTCATCACACCCAAATCCCAGAGCAATGTGTGCAGGAATTTGAATCGCAGGAGGTGTACCGAGATCATCTGGACAAGTGACCAAGTGACCAAGTGACCAGTGACAACTGAGAGGTTGTTCTGGGGAGCTCCACTGCACTCAGTCGCATATGAGGAGGAGAGGTCTCATCGGGACTGCTGATCCTCCTCAGCTTGCTCAAAGCCTTGAGGGTTCTTGAAGATCCTCTGCTTGGAGTTCGGGGTTCAGCTTGGTGTCGGGGTCGGCGGCGTCCTCCTCACTCCAACGTGGCAGATCTTCTGTTGAAGGAAAAAAAAAAAAACATTGTTAAAAGTCCAGTACCGCTTCTGAAGGACTCACCAAGAGATGCAGGAGCGCTTCAATCTAGCGCACCATCGCTCGCTGGGTGATGTCCCTCCCTACGCGCTGGAATTCTACGCTGCACATGCTAGCACGCTTTTGCGCAGTGCCGAGGCGCATTCCAGCAGCTAGCTACCAAGCTTCTGTGGATCTGATTGGGCCACCATGTTGGATCTCTGCCAAGTCCTCCAAAATTTTGAGCAATCCACGTTGCGTGACTGAGCAGTGACAACTCTACAGTCAGCATTACAATACCACTGCTGTGTTAACTGAAGAAATCAATGTTGAAGATGGAAAACCGCTGGCATGATGCAAGTGGGGGATTCTGAAGATGAAAACGATCAGTGTGATGATACCAACATCAGGCAACCTGCCTCAGGAAACGCTGGTCCCAGCTATGACAAAGAACAGGATGAGGAACAGCTGGAGTTGGAGCAGGAATTGGATGCCCCCACTGCCGAGGGACAGAGCGGTGCACGTTGGACTTCCACAATTTAGCGGGAAAGGACAGCAGAAGAGGAAGAAAGTGATGCTGGTGACGAATATGGTGCATCACAACAATCACAACGCTTACAAGAACATGAAGACAGAGGAGTCTGGCAGGACTCTCTGGCACACATGGCTCAATTCATGCTAGACTGCATTGAACGCGGCCCGCGCATTATTCACTATTCATTATTATTCATTATTCTGGAATCTGGACAACACCAATTACTGGGTTTATACCCAGTTTATACAAACACAATGTTAAAAAACTGATTGAAGAAAGTGTCAGACAGGTCAAAAATGGAACAATTCCAGCAGGCCCTTGAGGATGGAGACTTTAGAGAGGAGATTGACATCCTCCTCCTTCTCTAGCCAGTTGTACGCCGACAGACTGACTTCAGCAAACCCAGGAGGACCAGGAGGGCAGCAAAGAACACAAGCTGCTGCTAGTGCCGAAAAGGGAATGGTATTGGCAGTGTCCTTGGAGTGCGAACATTTTCTGACACCCATGCAGCAGCCCACAGAACAGCAATCTGGCAGTTCCACGTCCTCCAACACCAATCGCCTGGAGAAGATGGTCAAGGTCCAGGACTACATGCCAGATGGCGTAGCTGTGTTGAACAATCCATCTGCAGACAGACGGTGAGTGTGACAGGCAGCACAGAAGGACCATGGCAACTCACTCATAGTACCACAGTTTGATAGTGCTGCCCAAAAAATTATATGGATCCGTGGACCCGGGCACTGCGGGCAGTACTGGGAAGTGGGAACGCAGATTTTAGTACCTAAACACACGATACAACATGTTTTCCGGGGTCGGACTCTGAGGCACATACAGATGGTCCCGATCATCATCCTCATCATACAACTCTTCTCCTGAGTCTGACCCACCCACCACCTCTGCCACCCCAACATCCCCAGACACAGACCCCTCATCGTCCTCAACATTAACTTGGGATGCTGGCCTGAGCCAGACCTCCTCCTCCACATCAGGCCCCATCATCTCCTCAATGGCAGCCCTCATTAATCGTTCTGGCGACGGACCGATGGACACAACATTCTCCTCCGGAGAGGGCTGCTGCTGACCACTGGCTGCTGGGGTGGATGTTCTAGCTTGCGTGGGGCGTTGGCTGTTGCTGTTGTTGGGAGTGCTGCTCACAGCGGAGGTCTCTGAGGAACTCATGGTGAGCTCATATAGTGGTTGGTGGTGAGTGGAGTATTACTGATCCCAGCAATATACACACTGACTGGCAGAGTACGCAATGCTATATAGTCTGGCTGAGCGGTGTACACAGAGTGGCAGTACACACAATGCTATATAGTCTGGCTGAGCCGTGTACACAGAGTGGCAGTACACACAATGCTATATAGTCTGGCTGAGCGGTGTACACAGAGTGGCAGTACACACAATGCTATATAGTCTGGCTGAGCCGTGTACACAGAGTGGCAGTAAACACAATGCTATATATAGCGTGGCTGAACGAGGTACACAGTGGCAGTACACACAATGCTATATAGTCTGGCTGAGCGGTGTACACAGAGTGGCAGTAAACACAATGCTATATATAGTGTGGCTGAGCGAGGTACACAGTGGCAGTAACCAATGCTATATATAGTGTGGCTGAGCGAGCGGTGTACTACTGTTCCCAGCAGCGACACACAATGACTGGGGGGGACCCTGGCTAGCGTGGCTGGAGAGTGAACTACCCTGCCTGCCTACCCAAAGCTAAACCCACAGAGAAATGGCGGAGATATGACGTGGTTCGGGTATTTATTTACCCAAACCACGTGACAGTTCGGCCAATCAGAGCGCGTTCGGGTCCGAACCACGTGACCCGTTCGGCCAATCACAGCGCTAGCCGAACGTTCGTGGAACGTTCGGCCATGCGCTCTTAGTTCGGCCATGTGACCGAACGGTTTGGCCGAACACCATCAGGTGTTCGGCCGAACTCGAACATCACCCGAACAGGGTGATGTTCTGCAGAACCCGAACAGTGGCGAACACTGTTCGCCCAACACTAATTGTAATGTCCTTATCAAGGAGATTCCTATCCTCTTGAGATAAAGTAGGAGTATCTATAGCACCCAAATACTCTAAAAGTTCATAAGTAGTGTAATGAGCTCTGGAGGAGTATAAGGCTTGATAGTATTGAACGAAAGCAGTATTTATTTACTTCCGGGTCTGTTAATTCAGTGTCGTGATCACCCAATATAGCGGGGACAGCTGTGCTTCCCTCAGGGTCTCGGGAAGAAGAACTTTAGCAGTTAAAAATATATAAGCAGCTCTGTTCTCCAGCCTCCTCCCTCCCCTCTGCAGCAGGACCACACGAGCCTTGCTTTTTTTACGAGCCAGCAGCTAGGATACCAGGGCCAGATTACATGCTGATGGGGCCCCTTAGACTCTGCTGGGGCCCCAATCAGGTGATTGGAATGATTAGTGGGATAATCCGACCCTGCCTACCTCTCCCTTTACATTGTAAGCCTTTCAGGTAGAGTCCTCCTCCTTTTGTGTCCTACCTGATCTTGCTCCTCCATTACTGTGCATCCATGATATGCATTTGAGTGAACTCAGCTTGCCTAATCCCCATGCTCCCATCCAGTGATTGACTAAGCATTACCTTGTACTCATATGGCTTGATTTACTAAACCGTGATAAGTCATATCACGGCAGTTTTCGCACACATTTTCGTGTTTGCGTGCAATCACGAATTATAGTAATTATAGGGCGCAATTGTGATTTTTTTTTTTTTTTAAATGCGAAAATGACCATGTTTTGCGTGAAAATTCGCAATTGCACCTGATAATTCGCGATTGCGTACAAACGCGAAAATGCATGGAAAAATGGCCTTGATATGACTTATCACGGTTTAGTGAATCAAGCCCATACTGTGCTGCATGACCTTGTTTTTCTTGTATTCCTGTGTTGTTGTATTCCTGTGTTGTCGTATTCCTGTGTTGTCGTATTGCTGTATGTCACCCCTAAATATTGTCTGTAACCGAAACTAATGTCCAGCGCTGCATAATATGTTGGAGCTTTGTAAATACAATAAATATTTTCAGGTTAGGATAACTGTTTTACCAATTGGGGCCACTAGATGCCAATATTGCACTCCCCCCAGTTACCTGCAATACCACCTGTGGCCACCAGGGGGCGAATGGAGTATCTTCCGAATTAGAGAATATGGGAGGATACTAAGTCCTTAAACCTTCTTGGCCAGCAGTGGCACTGTGGAGCATGTTTCCTGGTCCAGGTTCCCCCCGTTTGGGAGGCCGTATCTCTGCAGCTTTTAGCCCCAGAGACCCTACATTTCAGGTGTGTGAGCAGAGGATCATGGCTACACGTGGGCATAATCGGGGTCATGCTAGCCCTCCAAGAACCAGAGATACTGCACCCCAAAGAAGGAAGTTTGGTTTGGGAGCATTTTCTGTTACATGAACATCCCAGGCTGTTGACATTTGATATGTATGTAGAAGACATATTGTCCTTCTTACACTCCAAATTCGTGGTCACTGGCACCCCCTGAACCGGAGATATGCCCCCACATTTTATTGAATTTTGTGCCTGCGTGCCCCCTCTCTGGGAGGCCATATCTCAGAGGCCCTTTCCTCGAGTGACCCCAAATTTCAGGTGTGGTTATTAAAGTTTAGGGGCTACACATGGGTACAGGTGCGGTCCCACTAGCCCCCCAGAATTGGAGTTACCAGACCCCAAAAATTGAAAGAAAATTGTTCAAGTTTGAAATTGTCCAAGTTTGGGCATTCACTGCTTTTGAACCCCAGGGCTCAGAGTTTAGCTTCAGTGCTGCTCGGATACCCCTTTTGGTTGCTGAGCCCTTTCCATGTCTTGGTTAGTACTTTGTGTGGTACTATTGGTTGCTGAGCCCTTTCCCTGTCTTGGTTAGTACGTTGCATTTTACTATTGGTTGCTGAGCCCTGTCCATGTCTTGGTTGGTATGCTGCATGGTACTATTGGTTGGAAAAAAATTGAGTATTTACTTTGGGGAGCTGCCTACATCTCAGTCCTTTTCTGCCTCCTGGATCCAGCACAGAATGCCCCTGAACTCCATGTGCAGCAATATTTACCTTTTGGCTTCCAGTGCAGGGGCAGTAGAAAAAAGACAAAGACAAACACTTATATAGCGCTTTTCTCCTGGCGGACTCAAAGCGCCAGAGCTGCAGCCACTAGGACGTGCTCTATAGGCAGTAGCAGTGTTAGGGAGACTTGCCTAAGGTCTCCTGCTGAATAGGTGCTGGCTTACTGAACAGGCAGAGCCGAGATTCAAATCCTGGTGACCCGTGTCAGAGGCAGAGCCCTTAACCATTACACTTTCCAGCCACAGAAGCTTTCTGATCGGGCTCCAGCAGAAATAGCCAAGCCCCATCAGGTCTGCTCTACTGCACAGGTGTGAGTTACCTTTGCCTGCACAGGAGAGCAGACCCGATTGGGCTCTGGCAGAAAAAGCCAAACCCAAACAGAGAGCCTCTACTGCGCCTGCGCTGGGGCCCTGATGGTAAATATTGCCATATGCTGCTGTGCCTGCGTAGTGCTGCTTGTTAGGATAATTATTAGGGGAACCAGCGCTGGATCCCCAGGGCTACAGAAGATGGGGAAAGCTTCATTAGGATCCTGAGGCTTCCCCTTCTCGAGGTAAGTACTCCATATGGGATGTTTTTTTTTTTTTTGTTTTTTTTTTTGTTTTGTTTTTTTTTGTTACAGATGTAATGTAATAGCGACAGTATATACTCCTACTGATCAGGGTCTCTTTATTATCAGTTCTATGATAGGTCTAGGTAGGACCACCTTTATTTAAATCTATACTAATGTTGGGCAGGGCCTCCCTGAGTTGGGAGCACTAGACTAGTATACAAATACTGAAGAGGACCTCCTTTAACCCTTACCCTGGTTTTTTTTTTTTTTTTTTTTTTTTTAATTACTACGTGCGTTGCACCAAATTTGTTTGAGACTCCCACAGTGTAATGCAGAGTGGCACATGATATTTACCTGATCTGGATGCAGGATCAGCTTTCTTCTTCCACCACCGAGTGGCGCTGTAACACTGAAAGCCTCCTTCGGGTACAGATCACATCATATCGTGATCTGGATGTAAAGGATGATGTCAGTATTACAGCGCCACTTGGTGGTTGGAGACAAGCCAAATCTGCGTGCAGTTTAGGTTAATATTGTGCTCCCTTTGCCACTTTGCTGGGGGAGGCAGCCTAGATAGATAGATAGATAGATAGATAGATAGATAGATAGATAGATAGATAGATAGATATCCTGTTGCAGCAGCCCTGCCCCAAGGTTTAGTACACAAAATAACTTAGATGGGGCTGCTAAAGGGTTAATAAGGAACACTGTGCTGGGGATGGTCAATGAGATACAAATTTTGAGGCGATGTGCAGCATTATGTAAATTTATGCAGCTTGAACATGAACCAATCAAATCCTGTTGAGGTAAAATCCAGTTGGTCCACTTTCTAGCTGCATACATTTGCATACAAAATTTGCATAGTCCTTCATTAACTGGAAATGATTTGCATCTCCTTGACCATCCCTACACTGTACTAATTCTAGGCATCACCACAGTGGCCTGCTTTTCACATGGCAATATATTCTCGCCAGAGCTGGATTAAGGCCAAATGGGGCCCTAAGCAAAATAGCAGATCTGGGCCCGCCTCCCTCA
The DNA here is from genome assembly GCF_040937935.1 of Hyperolius riggenbachi. NCBI lineage: Eukaryota > Metazoa > Chordata > Amphibia > Anura > Hyperoliidae > Hyperolius > Hyperolius riggenbachi. Next base: position 40,030,404 of record NC_090657.1, on the reverse strand, counting down.
AGCCACCTCATGTTCCCCTCTGTTCCCCCATGCCATCTCTTGTCCCCATGTCCCCTCTGTGCATCACCTTGTGCCCCTCTGTTCTCCCTGTGCCACCTCTTGTGCCTCTCTGTTCCACTTGTGCCATTCTGTTCCCCTCATTTCCCCTCTGTACCACCTTGTAGCCCCTGTGTCACACTGCCACAACACACACACTCTGTCCCACCACAACAGACACTGCCTGTCACACCACAAACCACAACACACACAGACACTGCCTGTCCCACCACAACACACACAGACACTGCCTGAACACGGCTTCCTGCTGTTCCCTGGCAACACACAGCCACATGTCAGCAGTGTCTGAGGGCTAAACTATTAACTGAAGGGGGAGAAGAACTTTAGCAGTTAAAAATATAAGCAGCTCTGTTCTCCAGCCTCCTCCCTCTGCAGCAGGACCACACGAGCCTTGCTGTTTTTACGAGCCAGCAGCTAGGATACCAGGGCCAGATTACATGCTGATGGGGCCCCTTAGACTCTGCTGGGGCCCCCAATCAGGTGATTGGAATGATTTGTGGGATAATCCGATCCTGCCTACCTCTCCCTTTACATTGTAAGCCTTTCAGGTAGAGTCCTCCTCCTTTTGTGTCTTACCTGATCTTGCTCCTCCATTACTGTGCATCCATGATATGCATTTGAGTGAACTCTGCTTGCCTAATCCCCATGCTCCCATCTAGTGACTGACTAAGCATTACCTTGTACTCATATGGCTTGATTTTACTAAACCGTGATAAGTCCTATCATGGCAGTTTTTGCACACATTTTCGTGTTTGCGTGTGATCGCGAATTATCATGTGCAATTGCGAATTAAGGCGCGCAATTGGGATTTTTTTTCACAAGAAAACGACCATGTTTTGCGTGGAAATTCGCGATTGCACCTGATAATTCACGATCGCGAACAAACTCGAAAATGCATGGAAAATGGCCTTGATATGACTTATCACGGTTTAGTGAATCAAGCCAATACTGTGCTGCGTGACCTTGTTTTTCTTGTATTCCTGTGTTGTCGTATTGTTGTATGTCACCCCTAAATATTGTCTGTAACCGGAACTAATGTCCAGCGCTGCATAATATGTTGGTGCTTTATAAATACAATAAATATTTACAGGCTAGGATAACTGTTTTACCAATTGTGGCCACTGGATGCCAATATTGCACTCCACCCCCCCCCCCTCCAAGTTACCTGCATTACCACCTGTGGCCCCCAGGAAGTGAATGGAGTATCGTCCGAATTAGAGAATATCGGAGGATACGAAGTCCTTCATGGCCAGAGGTGGCACTGTGGAGCATGTTTCCTGGTCCAGGTTCTCCCGTTTGGGAGGCCGCATCTCTGCAGCCCTTAGCCCCAGAGACCCTATATTTCAGGTGTGTGTAGCAGAGGATCATGGCTACATGTGGGCATAATCTGAGTCATGCTAGCCCTCCAAGAACCAGAGAATACTGCACCCCAAAAAAAAGTTTGGTTTGGGAGCGTTTTCTGTTAGGAACATCCCAGGCTGTTGACATTTGATATGTATGTAGAAGGCATATTGACCTTCTTGATCTCCAAATTCAGGGTCACTGGCACCCCCAGAGCAAGAGATATGCCCCCACATTTTATCGAATTTCGTGCCTGTGTGCCCCCTCTGTAGGAGGCCATATCTCAGAGGCCCTTTCCTCGAGACCCCAAATTTCCGGCGTGGTTATTAGTTTAGGGGCTATGCCTGGGTACAGGTGCGGTCACGCTAGCCCCCTCCCCCCCAGAATTGGAGTTACCAGACCCCAAAAACTGAAAGATGTTCTCAGGATGTTCTGGCAGTAAACTGGCATACCAGGATGCTCTGGCAGTAAACTTAAATCTTAGGAATAAAGTGGACATCTGGGTGAAAGTTCCACGACCAGAGCATGTTGCAAACATGTAGCAAAGAAGTAGTGTTGGGCGAACATCTAGATGTTCGGGTTCGGGCCGAACAGGCCGAACATGGCCGCGATGTTCGGGTGTTCGACCCGAACTCCGAACATAATGGAAGTCAATGGGGACCCGAACTTTTGTGGTTTGTAAAGCCTCCTTACATGCTACATACCCCAAATTTACAGGGTATGTGCACCTTGGGAGTGGGTACAAGAGGAAAAAAAAAATTAGCAAAAAGAGCTTATAGTTTTTGAGAAAATCGATTTTAAAGTTTCAAAGGGAAAACTGTCTTTTAAATGCGGGAAATGTCTGTTTTCTTTGCACAGGTAACATGTTTTTTTGTCGGCATGCAGTCATAAATGTAATACATATAAGAGGTTCCAGGAAAAGGGACCGGTAACGCTAACCCAGCAGCAGCACACGTGATGGAACAGAAGGAGGCGCAGGAGGAGAAGGCCACGCTTTGTGAGACACAACAACCCCGGCCTTGCATGAGGGCAAGAAGCGTGCGGATAGCATGCTTTGTACCGCCATGCAGTCATAAATGTAATAAAGATAAGAGGTTCCATAAACAGGGACCAGCAACGCTAACCCAGCAGCAGCAGCAGCAGCACACGTGATGGAACAGGAGGAGGCGCAGGAGGAGAAGGCCACGCTGTCTGAGACACAACAACCCAGGCCTTGCATGAGGACAAAAAGCGTGCGGATAGCATGCTTTTTACCGCCATGCAGTCATAAATGTAATAAAGATAAGTGGTTCAATAAACAGGGACCACGCGGCAACGCTAACCCAGCAGCAGCAGACGTGATGGAACAGGAGGAGGCGCAGGAGGAGAAGGCCACGCTTTGTGAGACACAACAACCCAGGCCTTGTATGAGGGCAAGAAGCGTGCGGATAGCATGCTTTGTACCGCCATGCAGTCTTAAATGTAATAAAGATAAGTGGTTCAATAAACAGGGACCACGCGGCAACGCTAACCCAGCAGCAGCAGACGTGATGGAACAGGAGGAGGCGCAGGAGGAGAAGGCCACGCTTTGTGAGACACAACAACCCAGGCCTTGCATGAGGGCAAGAAGCATGCGGATAGCATGCTTTGTACCGCCATGCAGTCATAAATGTAATAAAGATAAGTGGTTCAATAAACAGGGACCACGCGGCAACGCTAACCCAGCAGCAGCAGACGTGATGGAACAGGAGCAGGCGCAGGAGGAGAAGGCCACGGTTTTTGAGACACAACAACCCAGGCCTTGCATGAGGACAAAAAGCGTGCGGATATAGCAGCAATGCTTTTTGCCGCCATGCAGTCATAAATGTAATACAGATGAGAGGTTCAATAAACAGGGACCGGAAACGCTACACCATCCCAGATGTTCATTGGTCATGTTACTTGGTTGGGGTCCTGGAGTGTTGCGTAGTCATTTCCAATCCAGGATTGATTCATTTTAATTTGAGTCAGACGGTCTGCATTTTCTGTAGAGAGGCGGATACGCCGATCTGTGACGATGCCTCCGGCAGCACTGAAACAGCGTTCCGACATAACGCTGGCTGCCGGGCAAGCCAGCACCTCTATTGCGTACATTGCCAGTTCGTGCCAGGTGTCTAGCTTCGATACCCAATAGTTGAAGGGTGCAGATGGATTGTTCGACACAGCTACGTCATCTGACATGTAGTCCTTGACCATCTTCTTCAGGCGATCGGTGTTGGAGGTGGATCTGCACGCTTGCTGTTCAGTGGGCTGCTGCTGCATGGGTGTCAGAAAATTTTCCCACTCCAAGGACACTGCCGATACCGTTCCCTTTTGGGTACTAGCTGCGGCTTGCGTTGTTTGCTGCCCTCCTGGTCGTCCTGGGTTTGCGGAAGTCAGTCTGTCTGCATACAACTGGCTAGAGGAGGGGGAGGATGTCAATCTCCTCTCTAAAGTCTCCACAAGGGCCTGCTGGTATTCTTCCATTTTGACCTGTCTGACTCTTTCTTCAAGCAGTTTTGGAACATTGTGTTTGTACCGTGGATCCAGAAGGGTATAAACCCAGTAATTGGTGTTGTCCAGAATGCGCACAATGCGTGGGTCACGTTCAATGCAGTCTAGCATGAATTGAGCCATGTGTGCCAGAGTCCTACCAGAATCCTCATCATCCTCTTGTGAGCGTTGTGATAGTTGTTGTGATGCATCATAGTCGTCACCTTCCTCCTGGTCTGCTTCTGCTGACCATTCGCGTTGAATTGTGGAAGTCCAACGTGCACCGCTCTGGCCCTCGTCAGTGGTGGCATGAAATTCCTGCTCCAACTCCAGCTGTTCCTCCTCCTCTTCTTCGTCATAGCTGCTGGGGCCAGCGTTCCCTGAGGCGGATGGCCTGATGTTGGTACCATCACGCTGATCGTTTTCTCCTTCAGATTCCCCCAGTTGCATCATGACAGCTGTTTCCTTGATTTTCAACATTGACCTCTTCAGTAAACACAGCAGTGGTATGGTAATGCTGACTGAAGAGTTGTCACTGCTCACAAGCAACGTGGATTGCTCAAAATTTTGGAGGACTTGGCAGAGGTCCAACATGTTGGCCCAATCGGATCCACAGAAGCTTGGCAGCTGGCCGGATGCGCCTCGGTACTGCGCCGTCATGTACTGGACCACTGCACTCTTCTGCTCACAAAAGCGTGCTAGCATGTGCAGCGTAGAATTCCAGCGCGTAGGGACATCACACAGCAAGCGATGGTGGGGGAGATTGAAGCGCTCCTGCATCTTGGCGAGTGCCCCCGAAGCAGTACTGGAATTTCTACAATGTTTGGCCACTCGACGCACCTTCAACAGAAGATCGGCCACGCCTGGGTATGTCCTCAGGAACCGCTGAACTACTAGGTTCATCACGTGCGCCAGGCAAGGGATGTGTGTCAGCTTAGCCAACCTTAAAGCGCGAATGAGATTACTCCCATTATCACACACAACCATGCCCGGTTTCAAGTCCAGCGGTGCCAGCCACAAATCCGTCTGTTCCTTTATTCCCTTCCAAATTTCCTCCCCTGTGTGCTGCTTATCCCCAAGGCAGATCAGCTTCAGCAACGCTTGCTGACGCATGCCAACAGCTGTGCTGCACTGCTTCCACGATCCTACTGCTGCTGGGTTAGCGTTTCCGGATGAGGTACAGCTTTGAGATGCGTTGGAGGAGAAGGAGTCAGAGAGGTAGGTGCTGCTGTTGTTATCCAGTGGGAGGGACGGCGGTGCAGCTGTTTGCGGCGTGGGCAACACCCGCGCCGTAGCAGGTGAGGAATCGCTGCCAGGCTCCACAAGGTTCACCCAGTGCGCGGTAAGGGAGATGTATCGACCCTGGCCGAACGCACTCGTCCAAGTGTCAGTGGTGAGGTGAACCTTGCAGGCAACGGCATTCTTCAAGCTTCGGGTTATTTTGCTGACCACGTGCTCATGCAACTCAGGCACTGCAGAGCGCGCAAAGTGGTAGCGGCTGGGAACCACGTAACGTGGGATGGCCACTGACATCATGCCCTTGAAGCTGTTTGTCTCCACCACTCGATATGGCAGCATTTCGCAGGCCAGAAGCTTGGCTATGCTGGCTGTTACTGCCACGGCCCGGGGGTCATTTGCTGGCAATTTCCTCTTGCGCTCAAACATCTCCGACACAGACAACTGAACCGTAGCGCTGCACACGGAAGGGCTGTTGGTTGTTGTGTTTGATGAACACTGGGAGACCTCAAGAGCACTACTCCGGAAAGTGACAGTGTCAGCGTCGTCTGATGTTTGTGAATGTTGTGAACCACGCAATGGCTGGGCTACTGCTGCTGCTGAGGCGGGTCTGGTGGTGAGTCTGGTGAACCCAAGGGAGGCAGTGTTGCTGGTACCCTGTCCTGCCGCGTTTGCCCACAGAGTGGGATGTTTGGATAGCATGTGGCGGCTCATGCTGGTGGTGGAGAGGTTGTTAATACTTTTCCCCCTGCTCAGGCGAGTCTTGCACACCTTGCAAATCGCCATGGTAACATCCTCAGTGCAGTCTTCAAAGAAAGCCCAGACTTTGGAGCACCTGCCTCCTTGCTGGCGATTTCTGTTTCCTCCTCTTTTGCCTCTCACTCTAACTTCCACGCTTGTGGTGCCTGAAATTGCGCGCCGCCTACCTTGTGGCACAAGGCGAACTCGTGCAGCAGTGGGTTCTTCAACAGACTCATCTGTGCTGCTGCTACGACGGCGATGTTCTCGTTCACAAATAAAATCTGGGTCTCTGTCCACATTGTCCATACCCTCCTCTTCCATCTCCTCAAACTCGTCATATGTCATTGTGGGGGGCCGCCGCTGTGGAGTAGAGCTCCCCAGAACAACCTCTGCGCAGCTCACTCCAACGTCGTCTTCCAGATCTTGTCGGCCGACCTCCTGCAATTGCAACCCCTCCTGCCCAACTTGCTCTGGGATTTGGGTTTCCGAGTCCTCCTCGGACTCGCCTTGTATTTCAGTGCGCGGTGCATTTCCCACAGTTAATGGTTGTGAATCCGGGCACAACATTTCTGGCTGTTCCTCCATTGACCTTTCATAGGTGGAAGTTTGTTGGGCTGGGAATAGCTCCTGCGAATACCCCATTGTGTCCTGAGGTAATTCATAGGACTGGTTATCTGGCAGTTGTGTGCGTAGTGTCGCTGCCGGTTGTGTCAGCTTTGTGCCCACTGGCTCCTTGTAACTGGCTGAGGACTCGGACCTCGTGCGTGATGTGCTGGTGCTGCTTAACCCACTGCTGGACGCTTGAGAGGTCATCCAAGTAATGATCTGGTCCTGTTCTTTTGGATTTGTGAGGGTTGTTGTCCTGGACAACATGGGCGGTATTGAGTGGGTTTTCTTGGGTGCTCCCCTGTGGCCTGTACGTGAACCGTCAGGGGAAACACCTCTTCCCTTGCCCCTTCCTCTTTCACCGGATTTCTTCCTCATTTCACTTATCCTTACAGTACACGCTGACTGGCAGCAGTACAGTGGCAGTACAGAAATGCTATACAGTACCACTATTCCCAGCAGCGACACAGAGCACAATGCTATACAGTGGCGGGTGAGTGGTGTACTACTGTTTTCCAGGCCCAGCAGACACAGAGTGGAAGTAAACACAATGCTATATAGTCTGGCTGAGCGGTGTACACAGAGTGGCAGTACACACAATGCTATATAGTCTGGCTAAGCCGTGTACACAGAGTGTCAGAAAACACAATGCTATATATAGCGTGGCTGAGCGAGGTGCACAGTGGCAGTACACACAATGCTTTATAGTCAGGCTGAGCCGTGTACACAGAGTGTCAGTAAACAATGGTATATAGTCTGGCTGAGCGGTGTACACAGAGTGTCAGTAAACAACGGTATATAGTCTGGCTGAGCGGTGTACACAGAGTGTCAGAAAACACAATGCTATATATAGCGTGGCTGAGCGAGGTGCACAGTGGCAGTACACACAATGCTTTATAGTCAGGCTGAGCCGTGTACACAGAGTGTCAGTAAACAATGGTATATAGTCTGGCTGAGCGGTGTACACAGAGTGTCAGTAAACAACGGTATATAGTCTGGCTGAGCGGTGTACACAGAGTGGCAGTAAACACAATGCTATATATAGCGTGGCTGAGCGAGGTGCACAGTGGCAGTACACACAATGCTATATATAGCGTGGCTGAGCGAGGTGCACAGTGGCAGTACACACAATGCTATATATAGCGTGGCTGAGCAAGGTGCACAGTGGCAGTACACACAATGCTATATTAGTCAGGCTAAGCCGTGTACACAGAGTGTCAGAAAACACAATGCTATATATATAGCGTGGCTGAGCGAGGTGCACAGTGGCAGTACACACAATGCTATATATAGCGTGGCTGAGCGAGGTGCATAGTGGCAGTACACACAATGCTATATATAGCGTGGCTGAGCGAGGTGCACAGTGGCAGTACACACAATGTGTACACGGCTTAGCCTGACTAATATAGCATTGTGTGTACTGCCACTGTGCACCTCGCTCAGCCACGCTATATATAGCATTGTGTGTACTGCCACTGTGCACCTCGCTCAGCCACGCTATATATAGCATTGTGTGTACTGCCACTGTGCACCTCGCTCAGCCACGCGCTATATATATAGCATTGTGTTTTCTGACACTCTGCTATATTAGTCAGGCTAAGCCGTGTACACAGAGTGTCAGAAAACACAATGCTATATATATAGCGCGTGGCTGAGCGAGGTGCACAGTGGCAGTACACACAATGCTATATATAGCGTGGCTGAGCGAGGTGCACAGTGGCAGTACACACAATGCTATATATAGCGTGGCTGAGCGAGGTGCACAGTGGCAGTACACACAATGCTATATTAGTCAGGCTAAGCCGTGTACACAGAGTGTCAGAAAACACAATGCTATATATATAGCGTGGCTGAGCGAGGTACACAGTGGCAGTAAACAATGCTATATATAGTGTGGCTGAGCGAGCGGTGTACTACTGTTCCCAGCAGCGACACACAATGACTGGGGGGGACCCTGGCTAGCGTGGCTGGAGAGCGAACTACCCTGCCTGCCTACCCAAAGCTAAACCCACAGACAAATGGCGGAGATATGACGTGGTTCGGGTATTTATTTACCCGAACCACGTGACCGTTCGGCCAATCAGAGCGCGTTCGGGCCCGAACCACGTGACCCGTTCGGCCAATCACAGCGCTAGCCGAACGTTCGGGGAACGTTCGGCCATGCGCTCTTAGTTCGGCCATGTGGCCGAACGGTTTGGCCGAGCACCGTCAGGTGTTCGGCCGAACTCGAACATCACCCGAACAGGGTGATGTTCTGCAGAACCCGAACAGTGGCGAACACTGTTCGCCCAACACTACAAAGAAGGAGTCTTGACCTGTCATTGTCTTGCAGTAAATATCAGCTCTTCTATTGAGGCATCTTGCAGGATACAGCGAAGGTCAGTAACAATGTGACATTTTGAGAAGAGTCTTCTCTCTTTCTCAAGCTTGCTTGCCCACTAAACATCAGAACAGCAAATCAGCCTTTAATGAACAGGGACCAAACAGAGTGCCTGGACACCTGAAGGCCGACCAACTAAATTACGGTGGGCAGTCATATCACTGGATCCAACTGATGGATAACCAACAATGCAGGTTTTATGCGCATGTGTCCACGCATGTGTAAATTGCTTATTTGTTTTCCGGGCACAGTTGTGAGTTTTTTTACGCATTTCATGCAATTTTTTTTTTTTAATTACCGTATGCCACACCTTCCCTTTGGTGATTGTTGCTTTTGTTTGTCTGCAGTTCCGCATCAGGTCTGTTTTGGGCTGATAGTTTGGGAGCTGTGATGTCATTTTGACAGTCAATTGTGGTTGGTTGTCCTTCGGACACCCAGGCACTATGGTCCCTGTTCATTGAAGGGGACTACATAAGGCTGATTTGCTGTTCTGATGTTTCGTGGGTTAGCAATCATGAGAGAGGAAACTTCTCTCGAAACATCACATTACTGCTGTCCTTTGCTGTGTCCAGCAAGATCCCTTAATATAGGAGCTGATATATACTGCAAGACTGTGCCAAGTCAAGACTCCTTCTTTGTATCACAGGGTGCTCTGGCAGTAAACGGACACCCCAGGGTGCTCTGGCAGTAAACGGACACCCCAGGGTGCTCTGGCAGTAAACGGACACCCCAGGGTGCTCTGGCAAAATTTATTATAAAAACATACTTACCTAAGAAGTGGGAAGCTTCTGGATCTTAATGAAGCTTTCCTCTGTCCTATGGTCCCCTGTTGCCGTACACGGACTCTTCAGCTGATCAGGTCCACACTCCTCTTCTTGCATGTGGCCTGTCCTGTGCCATAGCAAGAGTGGCTTATAGCACAGGCGCAGTATGGCCACACTCATGCTTGAAGAGGGGTGTGGTAACCATCAGATTACAGACAGGCTCTTATTGGTAGTCTTTGGAGGGTCTGCCCTCGGCGATGGGGGACCAGAGAACAGCGAAGGAAGCCTCCTTTTGACAGTCAATTGTGCATCCCAGGGCACTCTGACAAACCAGTGTTGGATATTTCATGTCTGATCAGCTGTTTTTTTTGCAGGTCAAAACATTTCCCACACTCATCTGACACTGGTAAAAAGACATTGATATGCTGAGTGTGGGAAATGTTCTTACCTGCAAAAAACAGCTGATCAGACATGAAATATCTGACACTGGTAAAACGACATTGATATGCTATTTCATGGCTGAGCAGCTTATTATTGCAGGTCAAAACATTTAACACACTCAGCATATCAATATGTCCTCTCGCCATTGTTAGATATTTCATGTCTAATCAGTGGTGCTCGTAATGGCCAAAAAACGTTCTTTCGCAAAGTTTTCTGCATCGTAAAACTTTACATTAAACTTTGCGTAGTATTTAAGAAGTTACGGGTACAGAGTAGTTACGGCTACGATATTACGCATGTAAACGAAATTGCGTAATGTAATTATGCATCACTTAACTAGCCAGTGCGCATGCGCATACTATATTTTAATGCGTACAATCATGCTTATGATGCGTATAAACATGCGCATTAAACAGCGCATGCGCGTCACAAACATAACATGTCTGCATGCGGAAATTTGTAAGCATGCATCAATGCAAAATGACTAATATTGTAATGAACCGTAATTTTGCGAAGTTACGAAGTCATACGAAATTACCATACATAATTACGGTCCACACGTAATTTATTACGCATCCTCATGTAAATTTCGTATTATGATTACGATGGAAAATGGCGAATTACGATGCGAAATTTCACGCATGCAAAATTTCGAAGCATCACTGTGTCTAATTAGCTCAATGTTGCTAGTCAAAACATTAGCCACACTCAGCATATCAATGTATTCTCACCAGTGTCAGATAATTCAGCTCTGATAAGCTGTTTGCTGGTAAAACATTTCCCACACTCAGCATATCAATATGTTCTCTCGCCAGTGTGATATTTTAGCTCTGACAAGCTTATTATTGCAGGTCAAAATATTTCCCACACTCAGCATTCCAATGTCCTCTAACAAGCGTCTGATATTTCATGTCTGCTCAGCTTATTATTGCTGGTCAAAACATTTCCCACACTCAGTATATAAATGTCTTCTCACCAGTGTCAAATATTTCAGCACTGACAAGCTGATATTTCCATGTCAAAACATTTCCCACACTCAGCATATCAATACATCCTCTCATGAGTGTCAGATATTTCAGCTCTTACAAGCTAAGTTCCTGGTCAAAACATTTTCCAATCAGCATATCAATATGCTTCTTACCAGTGTCAGATAGTTCACGTCTGATCAGCTTATTATTGCAGGTCAAAACCTTTCCCACGCTCAGCATATTAATGTCTTCTCACCAGTGTCAAATATTTCAGCACTGACAAGCTGATATTTGCAGGTCAAATCATTTCCCACACTCAGCATTTCAATATGTCCTCTCATCAGTGTCAGTTATTTCAGCTCTGACAAGCTATTTGCTGGTCTAATCCTTTCCCACACTCAGTGTTTCAATGTCTTCTCAACAGTGTCAGATATTTCAGCGTTGATAAGCTGATATTTGCTGGTTAAAATGATTCCCACACTTAACATATCAATATGTCCTCTGACCAGTATCCTATAATTTATTTCTGATCAGCTTATTATTGCAGGTCAAAATATTTCCCACACTCAGCATATCAACATGTTTTCTCAACAGTGTCAGATATTTCACATTTGCTGTTTGAAATATATCCCACACTCATCTGACACTGATGAGGGGACATATTGATATGCTATGTCTTGTCTGATCAGTTTATTATTGCAGGTAAAAACATTTCCTACATTCAGCATATGATGTCATCAGTTTATTTTCCCCTCTGGTTTCCCTTAAGTAATACATGTATTTATACAGACCTATATATAAGACCCAAAACAGATACAACTGAGGAGAATTGAAGGACGAGAGACAACTGGGTCATATGCAGATCAACAGCACAGTGCACCAAATAATGTCTGATCGATTTTCACTCCTGTTTGGCTTTCTGTTTCTTACAGGCAGCATGTCTGAGCTCTCAGGCTACTTCTTGCCATCTCAATATCAATGTTCCCCTTTGTAACATGACTTTACATCTACGTCAACAAGGAGATGACTAGAGATGTTCCGAACCGGGAACTTTTCCGTAAGTTCGGTTCACCCTCATTGTGATGTAGAGGGTCAAAGTTGACCCTCATGATGCACTGTCAGCAGACACATTGTAGTAAATTAGACTACACTCACTCCTGGAGCCCCACCCCCTTATAAAAGGCAGGCAGTGTCAGGCAGTGGACTCACTCGTGTGCCTGCGGTAATTAGTGAAGGAATAGCTGCTGCAGACTCTCATAGGGAAAGCTTAGTTAGGCTCTTATAGGCTTGTTAGCTTGTTCCTGGCTGATTGTTATTGCTAAAAAAAAAACAAAAACCTCAACAGCTCTTTTGAGAGCTAATCTTGTTCTTGTGATCATATTTTTTTTTTTTTTTTGTGGCCCACTTGCATTATATACAGCCCTGTTAAGTCAGTGTCACTGTGCCTGTCTGTGTGACAGGTGCACATGTAATACCCATCCCTGCATATACCTACTACCTGTTGTTGACTTCAGTGCACCCACCTACCTACATGAGTGCATGCAGTGTGATATACCACTCCGTGCATACCTGTTAACTGCACCTGTGTGACTGACTGCACATTGTATTAGACAAGTCAGTACATACCTTTCACTTCATCCCCCCCCCCCCCACCCAATATGGACAAGATAAAAAGCAGAGGCAGGCCACCTGGCAGGTCTGTTCGAGGTTGTGCTGTCGTGATTTCGTGCGGCCCGTGACCAAAGTACAGTGTTCAGAAGAAGGCATGTGCCATCAACCCCCAATATTGTCAGGATGCGGTTGACTATTTAATACAGAACACCATCTTTCTCAGCTTCCACATGGAAGCGTGACCTCTTCCTCCTTCTGCTCTGATTCTGGCACCCCACTTAACACTCAGTCGGCCGAAGTCACCCAAGATAATAAGGTTGTTTGTCCAGCTGAACAAATTTGGTCTCTCTGCAGTCACTGTTCTATCATTGAGCTACCTCAGCCTGGCGACCATATGGGCTTGAAAACCACCACGGCCTGAACTCTGGCCATGGTGCGCACCAGTCCAGCACCGCCGTCACTACACAAACAGCTGTTTGCGATGCGTTACACAGTGAGTTTGGTGTGTCAGTGTGAAGCAGTACTCTAAAACATCTTGCATGTGTTTACATCAATCAGCGAGTGTAATTAAAGCACTTTAGGCCTGCAATTTAGCATTCAATGTGATTTCGGCCCTTAAAACGCTGCTTTGCGTCAAATCCAGATTTTTCCCTGGGACTTTTGGCGTCTATCCCACTCCGCTATGGCTCCTTCCAGGTGTTAGACCTCTTGAAACATCTTTTCCATCACTATTGTGGCCAGGATATATTAAGTTCGCCTCCCCATTGAAGTCTATTGTGGTTCGCGAAAGTTTGCTCGAACCGAGCTTTTGCGGGAGGTTTGCAAACCGAAAATCAGAGGTTCGAGCCATCTCTAGAGATGACATCATGGCCAATCAGTACTATAGAGAGAGGAGGATTTCCGCAGGAATGCCACATTACTGCAACTTGTAATTTTAGCCCAATCACAGAACTCAGAAGCATTGGACCAGAATGGAGAACTATTTCAGCGAAAATCCTATTACAACTGTTATTTTACATGTGACACAAGACTCTATTACCCAATATTTCATGAGTCATTTGATTGGCCTAAAATTTCCATGGTATTCCAATTACTGCAGTAAAGTTCCACATTCTCTGATTGGTCGAATATTCAAAAGTATTATAATTAACCAACTTTATTAACAAAATGACAAAAAAGACTTTCCTCTGAAATGGGTAATCTGCATTTTCAGTAATCCGATTTTCCCTAGGATCGGAAATCGCCATTTCCGACCATCCCTAAGAAACTGGCAATTGGGTCCTTTCAACCACAAAGCAGCCTTATTAAGCACTGGAATATACCCATCACAAACATGTCAGTGTTCTTTTTCTTCTGAAACTAATGGCAGACTTGACTGGATAATAGCAACAAGGGAAAACACGGGAGGAGGGGGGTGTCATAGCTACACAATGGATTTTTTATTTTTTTTTGCATACATTAACAAAGAGTGCTGAAGGCCAGAGAAAGCTGCTAGTGGAATATTGGAAAAAATTACCAATTATCCACTACTTAATTTGGATATTAACCACTTTACCACCACAGGTGCGTGTATCTACACTCCTTTTGACATCCTTTCCCCACCAGGAGCATAGATAAAGGCACCCCCGCCGCTACTGCCCCTGTCCACGCTCCCGCTCGCTCGTGGGCAAGCTCGTGTACGCCACCGGCCGCTCGCCCGGAGATCAGTAAACGGGAAAAACATTCCCGTTCGTTGATCTAAGCCCCCCCAGCAATGATCAGCTGCTTCTATGAGAAGCAGTGTGATCATTGTGAAAAAAAAAAGTTTCCCAGCCTCATTGTACTTCCTGTAAGCATACTTCCGACGCTTACAAGACGCATTCACAAAAAGTTATTGTGGCCATCTTGTGGCCAAATAGTAAAACTACACCCAAAAGCATTTTTCATATACAAATACATAGTTTTACATTATAAATAAACTCATTACCTCCCACACTCCCCACATTTTTTTTTTTGTAATAAAAAAAAAAATATATAATAAAAAAATACATAAATAGTTACCTTAGGGACTGAACTCTTTAAATATTTGTCAAGAGGGTATAACACTGTTACTTTATAAACTGTGGGCTTGTAATTAGGGATGGACGCAAAACTGAAAAAAAATGCACCTTTATTTCCAAATAAAAAATTGGCGCCAAACATTGTGATAGGGACATAATTTAAATGGTGTAATAACTGAGACAAATGGGCAAATACATTTCATGGGTTTTAATTACAGTAGCATGCATTATTTAAAAACTATAATGGCTTTCATTGCCCGAGTTCCTGGTAAAATAAAACCCTAACCCACAGAACATGCTGTTTCCAAAGTCTAAGCCCCTGCAGCACAGTTACAGTTATAGTTAAAGTTACAAAGTTACTTAGTTCCAAAGTGATGTTATACGAGTCCGAAATCTACCTAGCTCTGTTTATACAGTACTTTTATTATAGTTAATACACCTTTCTGAACACTTAGAAGGTAAATATGGTAACACTTTTCTTTATACATACCATAATATAAAGGCAACATTAAAAGGTTTCACAACTGAGATTCAATGATAAATTTTCCACGAGAACCGATTCTATTCCTCAGCACTATCCATCCACCCTGTATATCAGGAGTTAGGGATGGGTTTGTGGTGAAGGGTAAAAGTAGTCTCAAGACGCATGATCTCAACAGCCTGATGCTTACTACCCCTGGCTCATATTTACAAGTGTATTTTGGTATGTTCCATATTTGCTCGGATTGTATAGTTTAATCCCTGAACTTTATCCATGTTAAGATCACTATTTCTTTACAATCTTTATAATGTTACTGCTTTGTGTACTGTTGTCTACCAAGATTGTATACAAAATTTTAAAAACCTCAATAAAAATGTATTAAAGTGAAAAAAAAAAAAACTATAATGGCCGAAAACGGAAAAATGATTTTTTTTCCCAAATATTTTCCGATTTTCCTATTAAAACACATTTAGAATAAAATAATTCTTGGCATAATGTCCCACCTATAGAAAGCCTAATTGGTGGCAAAAAAAACAAGATATAGTTCATTTCATTGTGATAAGTAATAATAAAGTTATAGACGAATGAATGGAAGGAGCGCTGAAAGGTGAAAATCGCTCTGGTGCTCAAGGGGTAAAACCCCTCCATTGTGAAGTGGTTAAAGAACAGTCATTTTCACCTAACCTTGTTCTCAAGCAAGCTGTCCCTCTATCTTAGCTACAGCACCTGTTTGGAGGGCCCTTAAATATATTTTGCAACCATATACGGAATATTTCTTTATAAAAGGCTTGGTTGTCTGTTACACCATTTACTTTTGTCACTTATTTATTTTGCTAGGAACAAAGATCCCTGAAGAATTTGTGGAGATTTTGAAATCCCGAGTCCTTCCATTCCCACTCTGAGGGACTTCAGTCTGAAGAGAATGGCTGGTTTACATGAAGATGACTTATATGGATCCTTAGAGATGCAGATCACACATCATTCCTTATAATATAATACATGATACACTAAACATTCCTGTTGTGCGGACAAGTCCAGGGTAATTGGTATCATCCCGATTCATTACTTCTGAATTGAGAGATAAAGGGAAGACCATAAGACCAAAGTGAGTAAAGTATGTAGAGTGTCAAGCCCTCATAACTTACTTTGTGCAGGTGCGAAGGGTCGGGCAGCTAGATGAAACCGAATGCACATTAGGGGTATAGGACACCCCTATGCCTCTCTGGCAATCTGCGCGGCACTTTCTAATCCAGATCATCTCGTCCTCAGTGAAGTCAATAGCCAGCTGTTACTGCTGCTCCAGCTGGGGCCCCGCTGAATCCTAGCTCCACCCCTAATGGACCAAAGTGCTGTTGAAAACAGTTAATATTTGTTTAGCCTTTTCGAATTAAAGGCTGGTTCACACGGGCGCTAAAGTAACAGGCTTGGTGCTCCTCGCTTAAAGAGAACCTGAGATGAGAAGCGTCTCACGTTCCATACTTACCTGGGGTTTCCTTAAGCCCCCTTGAGGCCACTTGTTCCTCACAATCTCCCCTGGTGGCTCTGGACCCTGGCAATTCAGCCCTTCATTGGGCATGTGTGCCCCGGCATGCTCCTCCGTCATCCTCCTGTCCCTCAGCCATGAGAGCGCAATGTGCTCCTTTCCCCTCTCCCTGTACATGGTAAATAAAATGGTGCTCACTGAACTTGTACTAAGTCCACGCTGCATCTGGTCTGCTCTTCCTCCTGGCATCTGCATGCTTTATACCGAGATCCTCTGACTTCTGATGCATGTCATGTCATCATGAGCCTCCGGGGGCAGCATACAGCACAGAGGAAGAGTAGACCAGATTCAGAGTGGACTAGGTAAATATAACTGCACTTTACAAGGAAGGGAAATCTGGCCATGGTGCGGGGTGGAAGTTCTACCATGATGCTTCTGCTGGTGGCCCGGGCCACTGAAGTTCTGCCCATGTGACTTTACAACCAGTTAAAGTGAAGCTTCCTCTTGTACCTTAGAACAGTGTTCCCCAACCCTGTCCTCCAGTACCACCAGCAGTGCATGTTTTGTGGAAATACACACAGAAGTATTTATTCAGCTCTGCTGAGACACTAATCACCTCACTTGTGAATATGTGCTATTTCCTGCAAAACATGGACTGTGGGTGGGCCTTGATGACAGGGTTGGGAAGTGTGAACTCTGGCCATACACAGTACTATCCAACTGTACCACAAAATAACTGAATACATAGTACAATCAAATCAGTCAGTTAATTGATTGAAACGTTTCTCTTCATCAAACAATGTTTTAATCAATCTTTTCTATGAGACATTTCAGTGGGCGCTCTACCTCTGTGTCTTATTTGGTATTACAATTTGAAGGATTTTTTTATGCTTAAACATGCGATGTACCACCTCTGTTTCATGGCTAGTGAAAATAAATAAAATCTTGTTTATTTGTAATAAAAGCAAATACATTTAATAACAAGATGTACAAAAAAAACACATTTTAAAAACCATGAATAAAATGTTTTAAAGATGATGTACCTTGTTGGTGGCATTCAATAATAAAACTAATAAAATCATCCTTGGCCCCTGCTTTACATTGTCCGGGGCAGATGATCTAGATGAGAGTTTAAAAGTTATGGGGTTATATTTCTTTACTCCAAATTCTAGTTTTTGCCTTGAGCCATATTAGGTTGCTTGGGTGTGAGTTCCTGTGTTTTGGCTGATGTAGATTTCCATGTGATTGACAAGGTTGGTGTTAATTGGAGTATTGTCCATATGTTGGTTGATGCTATGCATTAAAGTGAATCTGAAGCAGATGGCAGGAGGAGAGGAATGGGAATGCTCTATAAGACCCTCTCCTTAGGTAAGTATATATATATATATATATATATATATATATATATATATATATATTGTGAGAGAACGCGGAAAAGCCGCCGCGTGTACTGACAGCAAGGCGGCTGATTCCGCGTCCAATGCGGCGGTCTGCATGCGGAAGCGTGCATCTAGTGACATGGCAGAACGCGGAAAAGCCGCCGCGTGTACTGACAGCAAGGCGGCTGATTCCGCGTCTAATACGGCGGTCTGCATGCGGAAGCATGCATCTAGTGACATGGCAGAACGCGGAAAAGCCGCCGCGTGTACTGACAGCAAGGCGGCTGATTCCGCGTCCAATGCGGCGGTCTGCATGCGGAAGCATGCATCTAGTGACATGGCAGAAAGCGGAAAAGCCGCCGCGTGTACTGACAGCAAGGCGGCTGGTTCCACGTCCAATGCGGCGGTCTGCATGCGGAAGCGTGCATCTAGTGACATGGTAGAACGCGGAAAAGCCGCCGCATGTACTGACAGCAAGGCGGCTGGTTCCGCGTCCAGCGCGGCGGTTTGCATGCAGCAGCGTGCAGCTGGTGTGGGTGAGCCTGTTAGTTCACACAGGTTTAGGAATACACGTGCACGCGTGCGCTGAAAGGCAGAACTTTTATGATGGTCAAGGGGGGGATCAGCTGACCAGCCCATGCTTTTTTTTTGCCCACAACGAAAGTCTATAGGTGGCACTAAAAAAAATGCATATATCTTCATTTTACAAATGCATGGAAAAAGCACAAGGTATTTCAGTGGAGATGCAGAGGACTGCATTTTTACATGCATTTTTGATGTTTCTTATTAAATATGATGCTGTATGTTACTTCATTGAAATTGGGAAATGCACTAAAAATGCATGAAAAATGCAATTGCATACATAAACGCACGCAAAACTGTAGAAACACAAAATGTAAAAAAAAAACACATGGTTTTTCTGCACTGCCTACTAGTGTGCTTCTAGCCTCAAAGTATTAGAGACACAGGAGCAAGGGAACAGCCAGGCAACTCTCTCTTTAAAGAGAACCCGAGGGGGGTTTGAAGAATATTATCTGCATACAGAGGCTGGATCTGCCTATACAGCCCAGCCTCTGTTGCTATCCCAAACCCCCCTAAGGTCTCCCTGCACTCTGCAATCCCTCATAAATCACAGTCACGCTGCTGACAAACAGCTTGTCAGAGCTGGCTGTGTTTATCTCTAAAGTGTCAGTCTGCTGCTCTCCCCGCCTCCTGCAGAACTCCAGTCCCCGCCTGCATCCCTTCCCTCCCTGCTGATTGGAGGGAAGGGACGGGGGCAGGGACCAGAGCTATGCAGGAGGTGGGGGAGCAGCTGAGACTGACACTACAGATGTAAACACAGCCTCACAGCACGGCTGTGATTTATGAGGGATTGCAGAGTGCAGGGGGACCTTAGTGGGGTTTGGGATAGCAACAGAGGCTGGGCTGTATATGCAGATCCAGCCTCTGTATGCAGATAACATTCTTTAAACACACCTCGGGTTCTCTTTAAGAACCAAGGTACATCTTCTTGCACGGCTATCAGTTACAATAAACAATTACCGACTTCAACTCATTATGACAGCAGAGATGGCAAATATGTTGGCAAAAAAAAAATCTGGCTTGAATGCAAACATTTTAAGCAGTTTCAATTAAACCAAATGCACCTTCTGCTGAAATTGATTGGCACAGTTCCAAGCTGCCTACAAATCAGGGACAGTCCTTCAATAAAGCAACATGAAACGCAGGCTTCAAGGTGGAAACAATTAGAGGTTGGCCTCTCACCAAATGTCCCCCTCCTCACACTGCCTGTCTCCACCTCCCTAGGTGCGCAGCACCGCTTCACTCACCTGCTCTCAGGGTCCCAGCGATGGGATCTCTATCCGTCTATCCAGCGTCCTGTTTCCATGGCTACAGGTTGAGTCACATGAGGCGCTGCTGTAGTCAGAGAGGAAGCAGGACTTCACGTGTGGCTGGGGGTGGGTGGATGAGATGATGTGCAGCACATACCTGGCATCCTGGGGATCAGATGCTGCAGGCCAGCAGGGAGGAGATGCTGTCTTGGCGGAAGCAGAGGAAGGTAAGCGAGCGCCAGTGCCTCCAATGTGCAGCCTGATGTGTCTCTCCTGAGGGGAAGGGGGGCATTAGCAGCTAGGGAAATCCCTGGCAAAGTGTAGAAAACCCAAGTCCCAGCCTTCTTGGCTTTTACTGAGTTAGGACTTCTTTCTGCCAGTGAAATATGATGGGCGACTTCAAATCCTGAATGGAATCCAAGTATACTGCTGAAAGACCTGAGTTGTAACTCCTCTGAGTGGAGGCCTTGTGGCGATGGACAAGCCACCTGCGTCACAGAATAGTATGGAACTGGCCATTGCTTGGTGGTTTGTAAATCTGTCAATGTTTTTATTTGGCTGCTTTGCTCAGGGCAGCCACTACAAAAGTTATAAAGAAGAAAAAAGAAAATGTATCTGACTAATCTTTATAACAAATTACTTTGACCCGGTTGATCAATAGGAAATTTGGAACCACAGGGCTTAGAACCATTGATTCTTCTATTGCAGGCCAGCGCATTTGGAAGGTGTTGAAAGCTCATTCATTTTTTTTCTACTAGTAAAGTATGATGGACGAGCACATGTGTTTGGGAGAAGGAGATAGCTCAGTGGTATGGGTCTCTGACAGCAGTGCTGAGAAACCTGAGTTCCGTTCTGGTGGATGCTGCTAGAGATTCATACTCTGACCTTGTTGATTGTTTATTTAAGCTATCAGGATGTTCTACTTGTGAAATACGATGGACAAGCACATATAGTCAGGAGAAGGATATAGCTCAGTGGTAAGGGTCTCTGATAGCAGTGCTGAGAAACCTGAGTTCAATCCTGGTGGAAATTCTTGTTCTCATCTTGTTATCTCTTTATTAAGCTGTCAAGCTGTTCTGCTTGTGAAATACGATGGACGAGCACATATAGTCAGGAGAAAGAGATAGCTCAGAGGTAAGGGTCGCTGACAGCAGTGCTGAGAAACCTGAGTTCAATCCTGGTGGAGATTCGTGCTTTAATGTTGTTATCTCTTTGTCAAGCTGTTCTACTTGTGAAATACGATGGACGAGCACATATAGTCAGGAGAAAGAGATAGCTCAGAGGTAAGGGTCTCTGACAACAGTGCTGAGAAACCTGAGTTCAATCCTGGTGGAGATTTGTGCTTTAATGTTGTTATCTCTTTGTCAAGCTGTTCTACTTGTGAAATACGATGGACGAGCACATATAGTCAGGAGAAGGAGATAGCTCAGAGGTAAGGGTCTCTGACAGCATGGCTGAGAAACCTGAGTTCAATCCTGGTGGAGATTTGTGCTTTAATGTTGTTATCTCTTTGTCAAGCTGTTCTACTTGTGAAATATAATGGACGAGCACATATAGTCAGGAGAAGGAGATAGCTCAGAGGTAAGGGTCTCTGACAGCATGGCTGAGAAACCTGAGTTCAATCCTGGTGGAGATTTGTGCTTTAATGTTGTTATCTCTTTGTCAAGCTGTTCTACTTGTGAAATATAATGGACGAGCACATATAGTCAGGAGAAGGAGATAGCTCAGAGGTAAGGGTCTCTGACAGCATGGCTGAGAAACCTGAGTTCAATCCTGGTGGAGATTTGTGCTTTAATGTTGTTATCTCTTTGTCAAGCTGTTCTACTTGTGAAATATAATGGACGAGCACATATAGTCAGGAGAAGGAGATAGCTCAGAGGTAAGGGTCTCTGACAGCAGTGCTGAGAAACCTGAGTTCAATCCAGGTGGAGATTCTCGCTTTAATCTTGTTATCTCTTGTCAAGCTGTTCTACTTGTGAAATATAATGGACGAGCACATATAGTCAGGAGAAGGAGATAGCTCAGAGGTAAGGGTCTCTGACAGCAGTGCTGAGAAACCTGAGTTCAATCCTGGACTCTGACAGCTCTGTTGAGATGCCTGAGATCAACCCCTCTGAGTGAAGACCTTGTGGCCCATGGACAAGCCACCACAGCTCCTGAGTCCTAGGTACGAGAGGGGTGCCTGTAACATATGTCAACGACACCAGATAGCTTGGGGCCTCTTCCCCTTACCCCATGTCTATGTGGTCTATCCATCTGACAATATTTGGAGTGGGCTGTCTTACTCAGGACAACCCACTTTCATACTTAGTAAAAATTTCCCCCAACTTTTTTTTTTTTTTTCCCCCCCCCCACCATCTCTCTCCTTCCTACCACACAGGAAGGAAGCTCATCTAATAATGTATCTAATGCACCTTATTTCCTCCAAGTTACACTTGCCCAGTAAGGGGATTGAACTCAGGTCTCCAGCACAGCAGGTCAGACCTCCAACCACCTGAGCCACCAGCTCTGGTCATACACATGTCTTTTCGTCCATCATACTTCACATCTACACTTCAAATCTAACATATCAAGAAACTCCGAGAAGCTAATATCCAAGAAATAAAGCCATTTTCATATAGAGGGACTTGAATTCATGTTTCACTGCACCAGTCATGGACTGAATAAGTCAGAGATAAAACCTCAGAACTGACATCCAGTTAGTGAAGCGGCCCAGGGCATTAGTAATCGGGAGATAATACAGCAGTGTAATTGATACCCTGGTTCTTTAGTGATTTGTGAAATATAATGAACAAGCACATGTGGCTAGGAGGAGATGGAGGTAAGAGCTCTGACAGTAATGCTGAGAAATCCACATCAACCCCTCCAAGTGAAGAACTTGTGGCCCATGGACAAGCCATCACCGCTCCTGTGCCCCAGGTTCAAGTGGGTTGCCTGTAATGTGTATTGGAAATACTTGTGGTATATCTGATATTTGGATTGGGTTGCTATGCTCATGGCAGGCCAATCTAAAAGTCAAATGTTACCCCTTATATTACTCTTAACTTCAGTACAAACCACTTTTGTTTGACACATTCCACCAACAGGTCATATAGAACCACTTTGGGTCCTCTGAAGGGTAAAGTGCTCAGGTCCAGAGGAGAGATTGGTCCCAGGACTCCCCCATACTGTGGTCAGAACAGCAACCACTTGAGGCACCAGCTGTTCTCATGCCAGTGTATGCTTGTCAGTGGAAAGTATAGTGATACTCCACATATAGAATAAATAAAAAATAAAGCAGCAACAAGCAAGCATTTGGTGGATGTAACAGGATAATGTAAGCCTTAGTATGCACAGAGGCTAGCAATGTAGAGAATGCAAGGATAAAAGTATGTTTATTTTTCACAATTGTATACAGTATATAAGTTTTGCCTTGTGTCTGCAGGAAACACTGATAATTACCTGCAAGCCATTTTCTGCACGGTATGTGCGCTTGTCTGCAAATAAACCCAGCATGGGCATCCACAACCCCCCCCCCCTTCCCCCCAGGCTAACAGCAGCCCCCCAGGCCAAACAAACCAGTAACTTCAGGGGTGCAGACATGGCTCAGGTGCCATCACCGCTGCCTCCATGTGTGTCCACCTACTGTGTCCTGTCCCCACTCAGACCTCCCATCAGCATCACTCAGACCTCCCATCAGCATCACTCAGACCTCCGATCAGCCGGTGACGAGTGAGAAGCTGTATATGTCACTTCAGCAGCACGGTGTCCACAGGGGGTACCATGCGCCCGCTACTCTTTGGTCGCCGGCTGATCGGAAGTCTGAGTGATGCTGCTTGTTACATGATAGGGACAGGACACGGCAGGAGGGCGGCGCTGATCCTAGGTCTGACATCACAGTGAGTGGGGTGTGGGTCCCTTTCACTACCTAAACTAGGAGCGTATTGCGATTTCCTGAGGGCTTTTAATAATAAATACATTGTATTTATTCTTTTCTGGGTCAAAGAGTTCAAGAAAGTTAGAAAAGGGCTTTGCGAGAAATCGCTAAAAGGCAGATAAGCGTTGGGGGGAGGGGAGCGCTGAAAAAAAAACTGCGCACAAAATCGCAAAACGCTGGCATCAGTGATTGCGATTCATAATGTGAACAAGGCCTTACCCTTTTTAATGATGATCATAAACCATTGTAATACTATAACCTAATCCAAGGTATGTGTCTGCATACATATAACAGCAAGTGGAAGTAGAACAGTCACAGGTATCTGTACACTTGAGGAAAACACTGTCACATTCTGCTGATGGGGGTTTGCAATATTATAGTTTGGATGTTTAAACCTCTCATCTTCTGAAGTCAGACGTTACCAAAGTGGGGCATGGTGTCATTATAGGTGGCAGATTTTTTTTTCTTTTTTTTTTTCTTCTAATACTGCATTGGCCTCAGAGAGAAACCTCAATAAGCTAAGGTCAGACTTATACAGTACCTAGTACACACTTCAATGATGGTTGGCCAATCACTGACCAATTTTACCACCTCAATGTAGTATATTTGTCAACAGACATTGAATACTATGAGCAGATTGTGTAGGTAAGCTCTTATACTACATGGAGGTGGTAACATTGTTCAGTGATTGGTAAATTATAATTGAAAGTGTGTACTAGACTTTAGGGTGCATACACATACAATATTGATTGCACAATCACTGACCAATGTTACCACCTTCGTGTAGTATGAGGGTCACCAGATTTAGAGTACTCTGAACAGATAGTGTAGGTAAGCTCTCATACTACATGGAAGAGTTAATATTGGCCAATCAAAATTGGATGTGTGTACACACCCTTAACCACTTGCCGACCGCATAATGCCAAAGTGCGGCGGCAAAGTGGCATGCCCAGGACCATGTAGCGCCAATTGGCGTTGGGTCCTGGGACTCTATCTGGCCGGGGATCGTGCGCTATGATGCGCATACATCCGCCGGCAATAGGCTCCGCCCACCCCGACGTCAACCCGACGGCCATTCGGAAGCGCCGCCATGGAAGCGTATAATACGCTTTGTAATGTATACAAAGCGTATTATACAGGCTGCCTCCTGCCCTGGTGGTCCCAGTGATCGAGGGGCCACCAGGGCAGGCTGCAGCCCTCCCTGTCTGCACCCAAGCACACTGATCTGCCCCTCTGCCCCTGATCACCCACAGCACCCCTCAGACACCCCCTGCCCACCCCCCAGACCCCTGTTTGCACCCAATCACCCCCCTAATCACCCATCAATCACTTCCTGTCACTATCTGTCAACGCAATTTTTTTATTAGGTCCTAAACTGCCCCCTGGGGGCTCCTGATCACCCCCTCACACCCTCAGATCCTCCCCAGACCCCCCCCCCCCCCGTGTACTGTATACATCTATTCTCCCCTGTCAATCACAAATCAATCACCACCTGTCACTGTCACCCATCAGCTTAGACCCTAACCTGCAACCTGATCACCCACCTACACCCTCAGATTGCCCGCAGACCCACCCTCAGATCACCTCTGAAAGTGCATTGTGTACATCTGCTCTCCCCTCTAATCACCCATCAAACACCCCGTCACCACCTGTCACTGCTACCCATCAGATCAGACCCTAATCTGCCCCTTGCGGGCACCCAATCACCCGCCACACCCTCAAATAGCCCCCTAGACCCCCTCTGATCAACTCGCTAGTGCACTGCTTGCATATATTCTCCCTTGTAATCACCTACTGATCACCTACCAATCACCCTGTCACTGCTACCCATCAGATCAGACTCTAATCTGCCCTTTGCGGGCACCCAATCACCCGCCTACACCCTCAGATAGCTCCCCAGACCCCCTCTGATCAACTTGCCAGTGCATTGCTTGCATATATTCTCCTCTGTAATCACCTACTGATCACCTATCAATCACCCTGTCACTTCTACCCATCAGATCAGACCCTAATCTGCCCCTTGTGGGCACCCAATCACCTGCCCACACCCTCAGATAGCCCCCCAGACCCCCTCTGATCAACTTGCCAGTGCATTGCTTGCATATATTCTCCTCTGTAATCACCTATCAATCACCCTGTCACCCCCTGTCACCACCTGTCACTGCTACCCATCAGATCAGACCCTAATCTGCCCCTTCTGGGCACCTAATCACCCTTCCACACTCTCAGAAACCCCCCCAGACCCCCTCTTATCACCTCCCCAGTGCATTATTTACATCTGTTCTTCCCTCTAATCACCCACTTATCACCCATCAATCACCCCTGTCACCGCTACCCATCATATCAGACCCTCATCTGCCCATTGCGGGCACCCAATGCCAGGCCCACACCCTCAGATCGCCCTCAGATACCCCCGATCACCTCCCCAGTGCATTGCTTGCATCTATTCCCCCCTGTATTCACACCCTGAGACACCCATCAATCACCTCCTGTCACCCCCTAGCACACCTACCCATCAAATCAGGCCCTAATTTGCCCCGTGTGGGCTCCTGATCACTCAGCCAAACCCTTAGATCCCCCTCAGACCCCCTTCCGATCACCTCCCCAGTGCATTGATTGCATCTATTCTTCCCTCCAATCACCCATGCGATTGAGACATCCATCCATGAGACATCCATCAATCACCTCCTGTCATCCCCTAGCACTCCTATCCATCAGATCAGGCCCTAATCTGCCCCCCTGCAGGCTTCTGATCACCCGGCCAAACCCTCACCCGCCCCACCGCAGTGACAAAAATGTTTTTTCTGATCACTGCTGGTACGACTTAATTGTGGCTGAGACCAACCGTTATGCCACACAATACGCAACCGCCAATCCAAGAAGCTACTATGCCCAGCCTTTTCGGTAGAAGCCACTCCAAGTTTCCGAACATAACATTTTTTGGGGCCTTTTCCTTGACATGGGTCTAGTCAAAAAGAATGTATTGCGGTCTTATTGGTCTACACACCCAATACATCACATGCCCATGTTCTCTGCTGCCATGTTCAGGTCTCGATTTGAGAACATCCTGCGCTTCCTGCACTTCAGTGCCAATACAACCTGTCATCTAAGAGGCCACCCTGCTTATGACTGGTTCCACAAAATTCAGCCCCTCATAGACCACCTGTCATCAAAATTTGCAGATGGTTTCAAGACTACTCCTCACGGTTTAGGGCCCCTAAAATGCCAGGGCAATATAGGAACACCACAAATGACCCCATTATAAAAAGAAGACACCCCAAGCTATTCCATTAGGAGTATGGTGAGTTCATAGAAGATTTTATTTTTTGTCACAAGTTAGCGGAAATTGATTTTTATTGTTGTTTTTTTTCACAAAGTGTCATTTTCCGCTAACTTGTGACAAAAAATAAAATCTTCTATGAACTCCCCATATTCCTAACTAAATACCTTGGGGTGTCTTCTTTCTAAAATTGGGTCATTTGTGGGGTTCCTATTTTGTCCTGGCATTTTAGGGGCCCTAAACCGTGAGGAGTAGTCTTGAAACCAAATGTCTCAAAATGACCTGTGAAATCCTATAGGTACTCATTGGACTTTGATGGTATCGCTGTACTTGGGAGAAGTAGTATAATGTGTTTTGGGTTGTATTTTTACACATAGCCATGCTGGGTGGGAGAAATATCTTTGTAAATGGACAATTGTGTGTTAAAAAAAAAATCAAAAAAATCTCATTTACAGAGATATCTCTCCCACCCAGCATGGGTATGTGTAAAAACACACCCCAAAACACTTTATACTATTTCTCCTGAGTACGGCGATACCACATGTGACACTTTTTTGCAGCCTAGGTGCGCTAAGGGGCCCAAAGTCCTATGAGCACCTTTAGGCTTTACAGGGGTGCTTACAATTTAGCACCCCAAAATGCCAGGACAATAAACACACCCCACAAATGACCCCATTTTGGAAAGTTGACATCCCACAGTATTCAAAGAGGGGCATGGTGAGTCCGTGGCAGATTTCTTTTTTGTTTGTCACAAGTTAGCAGAAATAGAAACTTTTTATATATTTTTTTTGTCACAAAGTGTCATTTTCCGCTAACTTGTGACAAAAAAATAAAATCTTCTATGAACTCACGATGCCTCTTAGTGAATACTTTGGGATGTCTTCTTTCCAAAATGGGGTCATTTTGGGGGTATTTATACTATCCTGGAATTCTAGCACCTCCTGGAATTCTAGCACCTCATGAAACATGACAGGTCCTCAGAAAAGTCAGAGATGCTTAAAAATGGGAAAATTCACTTTTTGCACCATAGTTTGTAAAACGCTATAACTTTTACTCAAACCAATAAATATACACTGAATGTTTTGGTTTTTTTTATCAAAGACATGTAGCACAATAAATTTGGACAAAAATGTATACAGACATTTTACTTTATTTGAAAAATGTCAGCACAGAAAGTAAAAAAAAAAACATTTTTTTGACAAAATTCATGTCTTGTTTGATGAATATAATAAAAACTAAAAATCGTAGCAGCAATCAAATAGCACCAAAAGAAAGCTGTATTAGTGACAAGAAAATGAGGTCAAATTCATTTAGGTGGTAGGTTGTATGACCAAACAATAAACCGTTAAAGCTGCAGTGGTCTGAATGGAAAAAAAGTGTCTGGCCCTTAAAGAGGATCTGTAACATCAAAAGATCCCCTTGGGGGTACTCACCTCGGGTGGGGGAAGCCTACAGATCCTAATGAGGCTTCCCACGCCGTCCTCTGTCCCTCAGGGGTCTCGCTGCAGCCCTCCGTGAAAGATGACGTCAATATTTACCTTCCCGGCTCCTGCGCAGGCGCTCTGATGGCTGTCGACTCCGAACTACACGGAAATACCCGATCGCCGTCGGGACTGCTCTACTGTGCAGGTGCAAGTTTCTGGCGCCTGCGCAGTAGAGCGGATCCGACTGCGATCAGGTATTTCCGTGTAGTTCGGAGCGGAAAGCAGCCACAGCGCCCCCGCTGGAGCCAGCAAAGGTAAATATTGATTTTACAGTCGGGTCTGTCACCGGCTGTTCGGAGGGCTGCAGCGAGACCCCCGTGGGACAGAGGACGGCGTGGGAAGCCTCATTAGGATCCGGAGGCTTCCCCCACCCAAGGTGAGTACCCCCCAGGGGATGTTTTTGAGGTTACAGAGTCTCTTTAAGGAGTTTTATGACTGCAGTCCTTAAGTGGTTAAGCCATTGACAGGCGATTTGGTGTTTTGATGCTACTGCAATAAAATGCACTAGCTCAGGTAGTAGGCCTACGTCCTCACAGTAGAAGTTTGGGATCTGACTGATTTAGTCATAAGTACTTATCAAATTAAAGAACATACTTCAAACCAAAATGTGCATGACCACAATATATGGATTAAGATACCAGAAGAGGAACAGCTCCTAAAGCAAGGTGGGGAGTTTGTCTTGTCCAATCTGTGCAATCTACCAGGGACCATAAATGTTCTATGTAAGGGCCAGTGCACACCAAAAAGCGCTAGAGTAATCGTAAAACACTCAGTGCTTTTTGAAGGGAATTTTCGAGGCATGTGCCTAGTGATTTTCTAATCATGCCTATTGATTTTTGGAGCGTTTTGGTGTAGCGGTTTTTATTTTTTGTTTTTTTGTTACAGTAGATCTGTAACTGGACAGCTTCTGTAACAAAAACGCTTGGAAAATCGCTCTGATCTAGCGCTTTTCAGAGAGATTTTCCACTTTCTTATACTTAACATATAGGCTGAATCGCCTCAGAAATCAGCAGAAGTACTGCAGGACCCACATTTGCATTTGGGAGAAAATCACATCGCTTTGGTATGATCCATCCCATTCAAATAAGTTAGCCAAGCGCTTTTTAAAGCACTGGCATTTTTAAAAGTGCTCAGAAGCGCTCTTAGTGTGCACCAGCCCTAAGAGGCAATTAAACCTCACATGAGAAGTCTACCTCCAGACAAGGGCTCTTATTTAACTCACGTTTCCTCCTAAGTCCTCTTTCAGACAGACGACTGAACTGTGCGCTTGCCGAACAGTTCAGCATCCTGTCTGCCACCCACGTGTGTAATTTGGGTACAATTTAAATGCAGTTGTAACTCCACACGTGGCAGTGATTAACACATGGTGGTGTTACCCAGCACTAGGGGAGCACAACATGTCGTGCCTGAGCACTGCTTTGGCATCAGTACCCAGTGCTAAAAAGCGTCCAGCCGGTACAGGAGAGCAGCTTGCAGGCGGTTAATTAACCACCTTTCAGCTGTCCATCTGAGGACAGTTTTACACCTGGCCTGTGCGTTTGCGGAGCCTTACCTTGGCCCTCTTGCAGAGTGCACCAAAAGGGTTATATATGCATAGTACTGGCTCCCCGCACACCCCTCGCCCAGTGACATAGCCCCTGCTGGGGTTCCCAGATTTTCTGGTTGTTCCACGAATTTGTGCCACACTGCCAACATGTTTAAAATTTCTGCATTACCCATTGACTTACATTTCTTCCGCCGCCATTGCGTCATTGCAGAAGTCAGACAGTAACCCATTGGCCCCATTGCCTTGCATTGCAATTGCAATACTTTACGGTTAAACAGGGTAACGCAACACAGGTTTGCAGGGCAAGTGTAAAATGGGCCTTAGTTTTCTCCTAGGTGATCATTTTTCATCTTTTGTTTTAAATTACCTTCTTGCTTTTTTGTGGCTTAACCAGTTCAGCACTAAGGGGTATTTCCTGTAATGGACCAGAGCAGTTTGGACCTGTCAGTGTTCCTCCTTTTCATTTGATAATAACTTTATTACTACTTACCACATCAAAATGATCTATACCTTGTTTTTTTTCTCGACAAATTGCAAGTATGCCTTTTGTGGGCGATACTTGTTTTCAGTAACTACTTTATTTTATATGCATTTTATAGGGAAAAAACAAGAAAAAAAATACATAGACAAGGGGGGATACAAACCCCATGCAGATGCTGAGTGCCCTGGCTTGGTATTCGACTAAAGATCAAGTGCTGCAAGGAAAATGTGCTAGGCAGTTTTGATTCCTTGATGCCCACTGAATTGCTGCAAGCAGGGTCGGACTGGGGCACTAAGGGCCCACCAGGATAGTTTCAGCCTGGGGCACGCGCCCCCCCCCCCCCCATACACACACACACACACGGCATGGGATCACCCCTTAACATTATGGGCTCACTCACGCATGTACTACAGAAATGTTGCACTATATAAATACATCAGTTGTTAGGAGTCATTAGATTATGGTAGGGAACAGATTGTGAGCCAGTTGCCTTACAATGAACAAAATACATAGCCAGATGCCAGGTCAGATAATTCATCAAGTAATCACATGCCATCAGATAATTCATCAAGTCGTCACATGCCATCAGATTCTTCATCAAGTCGTCACATGCCATCAGATTCTTCATCAAGTAGTCACATGCCATCAGAGAATTCATCACGTAGTCACATGCTGGCCAATAAAAATAAAGTTGTAACAGTCAACCAGATAATAATGTGCAGGGACAGGGTGCTGGGGCAGGGTGCTGAGACAGTGTGCAGAAGCAGAGTGAGGGTGCTGGGTAGGGTGCAGGGACAGGGTGCTGGGGCAGAGTGCAGTGCTGGGGCAGGGTGCTCGGGCAGGGATAGGGTGCTGGGGCAGGGGGCAGAAGCAGGGTTAGGGTCCTGGGGCAGGGTCAGGGTGCTGGGGCAGGGGGCAGAAGCAGGGTTAGGGTCCTGGGGCAGGGTGCAGCAGCAGGGTCAGGGTGCTGAGGCAGGGTGCAGCAGTAGGGTCAGGGTCCTGGGGCAGAGGCAGGGTGCAGGAGCAGGGTGCTGGGACCACTATACTACCTATCTTGGGGGTAGCTATACTGGGGGACCACTATACTAGCTACACTGAGGTCAGCAGCAATACTTCCTACATTGGGGGCAGCAGCTATGCTGCCTATCCTGGGGGCAACTATACTAGCTATACTGGGGGCAGCTATATTGGGGCAACTATACTACCTTCACTGGGGGCAACTAGCTACCTATACTGGGGGCAACTGTGCTACCTACCTATACTGGGGCAACTATATTACCTATATAGGGGCACCTATTAGCCGGCGTGGCGCGCTTAGTATGCCACACTCGCTCCTTTACTTTTTTTTGAGGGGGGTGTCTTATAATACCCAGCACTGGGTGTCAAATGCTCTAGGTACACCACTGATTGCAACACAGGAGACCTACAAAGACACTTGGGAGAGTTGGGTGGTATATGCAAACTAGATGCAGAAAGTATGTGCCTTGGCTGGGATTCCCTTCATGGACCCACTGCTGCAAGTAAAATGTGCTAGTCATTTCTGCCACCTTTCTTCCTGCTATAATATTGCCAGCACTCCCAATTTATAGGTCTGACTACTGGAAGGCAACAGAGTACAGTCTAATAGAAAAGAGGGCATACAAATGCCTGGGTTGGATTCCCACCACAGAACCAGTGCTAGATGGCAAATGTGCTAGGCACTTCTGCCACCTTGTGGCCCAAAGAAATGGTTCCAGTACTGACTGTTTATGGGTCTTTAATTACTAGAATGCCCCACGAACTCCATGCAGACGCTGAGTGCCCTGGCTTGGTATCGAAGGTAGGATCACGTGCTGCAAGGCAAATGTGCTAGGCAGTTTTGATTCCTTGTTGCCCACTTAAATGCTTCAAAACATTTCAATTTATAGGTTTTTTTGCTTCTAGAATGCAACACAGGAGACCTACAAAGACACTTGGGAAAGTTGGGTGGAATATGCAAGCTACACACAAGAAAGTAAATGCCTTGGCTGGGATTCCCTCCATGGACCCACTGCTGCAAGTCAAAATCCAGGCAGAGGTCAGCGCAGGCAGCGGGTAGTCAAAATCCAGGCAGACGTCGGTGCAGGCGGCAGGCAGAGAGTAGTCAAAATCCAGGCAAAAAAACGGTAACAGTTAGGGCCCATTCATTTTTAAAAACCGCTAGCCCATGTTAGCCTATGGCAGTGTTCTCATTGCCGCATTGGCGGTTAGAGCTAACCGCAAACGCATAACATGCAGCGTTTTGCTGGCGATTCGCGATCGCGATTAGCATGCATAGCACCGCTAAACACGATCGCTCCCAAAATGCTGCAGTGTCCAGTGATTTTTCCGCGTCAATCGCGGGAAAAATCACTCCTGCAAAACTCTAGCAGTAATCACAAGCGTGCCATGGTAGTGAGGTGACACAGGGGAGAGATCACATTGCAACTTGTGATCGGAGACAAATGAGGAAGAATTAGACAGGCTAAACGTTCTCTCTCTCCACACACTATATATATATCTATATATCATACATACATATATATATATACATACATATACATATATACATATATATATATATATATATATATATATATATATATATATATATATATATATATATATATACACATACATATATATATATATATATACATATATACATACATATATACACACATATATACACATATATACACATACATATATATATATATATATATATATATATATATATATATATATATATATATATATATATATATATATATAAAAAAAAAAGTCCAGAGAATTGCAGCACACAAGCTCAGTTTATTGAGCAAAATAATAAGGCTTACAACAGCAGCAAGCAGCAAACGTTTCGGCTGACCACAGCCTTTATCAATGCTAATGAATACATATCACATGATCATTTTTATACCTGCTAGGAAATGACATCATCACATCACATGTTCTCCCAACCAGGAAGTAAACATAGCAAGAAAAAACAATGGGTTGTAAATACATATATGGCAGTCCATAATACATGATCCACTTATCTGATCACAGGTAACGTTATGTAGAATAATGTCTTATCCAGACCCGAAGAATATGTTAGTTATTTCACAGATTCCAAACCTGAAATGTTATAAAAAAAGATGGAGGTCAAAATCGCGATTAAGGCCTCCTGGATACAGACTACCCAGCCTATCAATCCATAATACCTCACGTTTTTTTAGCATCAATATTCGATCCCCTCCCCTTCTCGGTTTGGGGATATGATCAATAATCATAAATTTAAGATCAACGTCTTTATGACCAAATTCCCTACAATGGCGAGCCACAGGTAAGTCAGAACCGACATTCCTGACAGAGCTCCTATGCTGTGCAATGCGATCTCTTACCCGCTGGGTTGTTTCCCCTATGTAGTTTAATCCACAGGGGCATCGCAACAAATACACAACATAGGAGCTCTGGCAGGTTAAGTGAAACCTGATATTAAACCCATCACCAAATGTTGAGCCTTTTATGACATGGCGGCACTCGCTACAAGATAAGCAAGGGAAACTTCCCACTCGTGTTGGACCCAAAAAGGTAGATAGGCTCTTAGGGACAGGACCCATGTCTGCATGGACCAAGCGTGTACCCACAGTCTCGTTTCTCCTATATGCAGGAATAGGGGGCAAAGCAAATTCCGGTATTTCCGGATAGGCGTCCGCAAGCATGTGCCAATGTCGCCTCACGCTTGCAAAGACCTTATGGGAAAAACCATGAAACTGGCACACAAATGGAAGACGTGGTTGGGTACATTTTTGGTCATTGGAAGAGGAGTCGGGCTCCATGACTCTTTGCAACTCCTCCTGTAATAAAGAATCCGGATATCCACGCTCTGAGAGCCTCTCACACATCCGCTGTCTAGCCTGTGCAGCCTGTGTCTCATCAGAGACTATCCTATTTACCCGCATCAGCTGGCTCCTGGCCACAGAGCGAAAGACAGCGGGTGGGTGATAGCTCCCAAAGCGAAGAAGCTGATTACGGTCAGTCGGTTTCTGGTACAAATTAGAAGACAGGGAGCATCCCTGTCTCCGAATAGTAGTATCCAAGAAGTGGATTTCAATTTTGTCATGGACAATTTCAAACCCAATATTAGGATGGAAGTTGTTAAGTTCAGAATGAAAGGACATGAGGGATCCAATGTCGCCCCGCCATATCGCAAAGATGTCGTCTATGTAGCGCCACCAGACGCAACAATGTCTGGCGAACGCTACATGAGGATAGACGTATTTAGACTCAAAATCGTGCATAAACGCACCAGCGGAAGATGGAGCGACATTGGATCCCATCGCAGTGCCCCGTTGTTGAAGAAAAAATTCCTCTTTGTACATAAAGTAATTGTTGTCCAACACAAAATGAAATAACGTTTCCATGAACTCCATTTCCTGGCTATTATAATGATCACTTTGTCGTATCAAGTTCATACTTGCCGCAATCCCCT